>NW_026888097.1:0-91002 GCF_032173495.1 Musca vetustissima | reverse complement strand
GCACACTTTCTGTGTCTGTCACCAGGTTTCCCTCTTCATCTCTACAGGAGGATGTGCCTGCACCAAAAACTTCGGTTTGGTGTTTTACCCGTTAGTAAAATTTCCGGACTTCATTCTGGGATTCTGTACATCTCGATTTGCTCACGCTCACGTTCTTCTTGTTCTTTCTTATTTTTTCTAAAAACACGTTTCTCCTCTCTCCTTTTCTCACGATAATTCTCCATGACATTACGTGTTGCTACTGTCTGCAGGGTTGCCTTAAACGCTGCGTTTTTCGACTCGGTAGTATTACAACACTTCCTGATCGTACCATGGGTTTCTTGGTGGTGGTATTTGGTACCCAAGTGTTGCTTTTGCTGCAGTTTGTAAGGAGTGGGCAATTCTTTGCCATTGGGCTTCTATACTATTATCGGGACAAGAAATGCTTTCGTCAAGGTGGTTAAATTGAGCGGAGTAAACCTCGGCTACCTGCTGTATTTTTTCGACGTCGAGTTTCCGTGTTGTCAATATTCGCTCCTCGGATCGATCGGACGTATAAAACACTGGATTAATGCCTTCCGTCTATCACAACATGATCGATTTGATTTCTCATTGCTTGATCAGGAGAAATGCAGGTGGCCTTGTGTATATCGACATGCTTGAATCTGGTGCTGTTAACTACCATGTTTTTTGCTGCCTCGAAGTTAATCAACCTTATGCCGTTGTCGGATGTTTCTGCGTGGAGGCTGAATTTTCCGACGGTGGGGCCAAAGATATTTTCCCTTCCGATTTTTGCATTAAAATCTCCTAGCAGAATTTCAATGTCATGGCCAGGGTGACGATCATATGCTGTTTATAGGCGCTCGTAAAATATGTATTTTTGGTCTGTTCATCTTTATCTTCGGTCGGAGCATGAACTGTTGTAGAAGAACTTCGCTTTTATGCGGATTATAGCAATTCGCTCATCTACTGGAGTGAATTTGGAGACGTGTCTTTTATTCTCCTGTTAACCATTAATCCGCAGCCAAATTCACGTCTCGTTTCATGGCAGCTACAATACAAGGCGTAATCATCTGATTTACTTACGCCAGTCCCTTTCCATCACATTTCCTGTAAGGCAATAATATCGGCTTTGTACTTCTTGAGTACATCCGCCAAAGCGAACACTGCGCCTGTTCTGTACAACGTGCGCACATTCAGATCGTGGTTCTTTATATGTATGCGGGTCGTCAACATTAGGGGGGTTTGGTTTTCTTTTTTTGCTTTTTCATAGTAAGAGGAGTTTTCCGAGTGTGGGCAACTAACCCGAACCTAAACCCATTTTTGTTATAGTTCTTATGGGTGAACTCGCGGCACACATTAGCTCACTATTTCATCGGGTGAAGAAAATAGCTACCCTAGGTGGCACCACGGGGAGGTCAGTGTCCACAATTGAAATGAAAAAGAGACCAAGATAAGCCTGGACTTCGCTAATCAGAACCATTGCTTGGTATCTATCACCCCATACGCCACCCTACGTCACGCCATTGTTTAGGTCCTTAAAAAAGTATAATTTAAAAATCCACGTCCTTATTTAGGTCGTTCAAAAATATTCTTTAAAATCCACGCCTTCTGTAAGTCTCAGAAAAATATTCTTTAAAAATCCACGCCTTGTATTGGTCCTTGAAAAACTGTTAATTGAAAAATACATGCTTTGAAGGTGCTTCCAAAAATTATTTATTGTCATAAATATCAATTTTTTCAAATGCTACTGTTTTGAAAATGGTTTCGCCCCCTCCAAAATATTTGCAACAATAGTTAGTTGCTCATCCTGCAATATCTGATCGCGGTAACATTTTGAATGTGTTAAAAATTTGTCAGAAAAATTGTAAAACCGTTTAAACACACGTGCGGAATACACGGTGTATATTCGCAACACCAGTAATATATTCTAACGCTTGTCGAACAGATATCCCTCGCCTTTGGTAGACCCTCTCAAAAATATTCTTTAAAAAATCCACGCCTCGCCTTTGGTAGACGGTGAAAAAATATTCTTTAAAAAATCCACGCCTCGCCTTTGGTAGACGGTGAAAAAATATTCTTTAAAAAATCCACGCCTCGCCTTTGGTAGACTGTGAAAAAATATTCTTTAAAAAATCCACGCCTCGCCTTTGGTAGACGGTGAAAAAATATTCTTTAAAAAATCCACGCCTCGCCTTTGGTAGACGGTGAAAAAATATTCTTTAAAAAATCCACGCCTCGCCTTTGGTAGACGGTGAAAAAATATTCTTTAAAAAATCCACGCCTCGCCTTTGGTAGACGGTGAAAAAATATTCTTTAAAAAATCCACGCCTCGCCTTTGGTAGACGGTGAAAAAATATTCTTTAAAAAATCCACGCCTCGCCTTTGGTAGACGGTGAAAAAATATTCTTTAAAAAATCCACGCCTCGCCTTTGGTAGACGGTGAAAAAATATTCTTTAAAAAATCCACGCCTCGCCTTTGGTAGACGGTGAAAAAATATTCTTTAAAAAATCCACGCCTCGCCTTTGGTAGACGGTGAAAAAATATTCTTTAAAAAATCCACGCCTCGCCTTTGGTAGACGGTGAAAAAATATTCTTTAAAAAATCCACGCCTCGCCTTTGGTAGACGGTGAAAAAATATTCTTTAAAAAATCCACGCCTCGCCTTTGGTAGACGGTGAAAAAATATTCTTTAAAAAATCCACGCCTCGCCTTTGGTAGACGGTGAAAAAATATTCTTTAAAAAATCCACGCCTCGCCTTTGGTAGACGGTGAAAAAATATTCTTTAAAAAATCCACGCCTCGCCTTTGGTAGACCCTCTCAAAAATATTCTTTAAAAAATCCACGCCTCGCCTTTGGTAGACCCTCTCAAAAATATTCTTTAAAAAATCCACGCCTCGCCTTTGGTAGACTCTGAAAAAAAAAATTCTTTAGAAAATCCACAACTTTGGTAGTCCCTAAAAAAATATTCTTTAAAATCCACACTTTTCTTACTACTTGAAAAAAATCCTTTCATCGCTACACCCTATTATTTCCATCATTGTTTACCTTATTTATTATCAGCAATGGCAAATGCATTATTGTCAGCATCATCATTGCCAGCCTTTACTTTACTTTCCTTTCCCTCCCTTCCCCCATTGCATTGCCTATATACCTGCCTTACCTTTAGTTTACTTCAATTACGCCAGCCACACAAGGATGCCGACCAATATAAATTTTGTCAGTTTCTCTCAGTTTTATTAGTTAACGATGTCAAAACCCTGAAAAGACGTTATCTTAGGTTTTAATCATTAATGGTTTTTCAAAAATTAATGTTATGACATAACGTCATATGAAATGGGGATTAAATATTATATTGAAATAAATGCAAACAAAAAGAGATGCAAGGACGCCAGGCACACACATATATGTACAGCATGTGAATCCAGCATACCGATATACAAAAATTAAAATATAAATATTGAAGATAAATGCTTAAGTGCTGATAACACGTTTTATTTTTTGACAGTTAACGATAAAGATTTCAATCATTTTAATTAAGTTTGTTGTTGTTCTTTTTTTTGTAATGAACAATAAGAAAATTGCCATAATGTTGTGAGGCACGTTATTTATCTGGGATTAAAATGATCGGGTCGATTAAAAAGCTATTGAAGAGTTAGATCTAAAGAAAAAAAAACAATTTATTGGTCCTTGGCTTTGATTATTATATTCTTTACTCGGTTCTCTCTTCTGTCTTTCATTATATAATTTCTTAAGGACTATTTTCATAATAGAATTTGCGTGAAAAATAATTTTTTAAAATCTAAATAAAAATTCTCGTCTTGTTGGTCCATGAACAAAAATTTACCGAAAAAAGTCTTTGTAAAAGCCTCTAAAAACTTAAAAATGGCAATTAAAAAATATAACGGTCCCGTAGAAATGATACGTTTATTGTGGTACATTAAAAATCTTTTTTAGGTCCAATAGTCATTTTAATAAAAGGCACAAATATAGCTCTGAATGTCATTTTTTAAACATCTAGTTTTCTAGCTCTAATGGACCTCTTCTAAGAAAAAAAAACGCAGCATCCAGAACAATGATATCTGATAATGATAATCTTCTAAATATCATCTGATCACCACCGAAAATTATAGGTGTCGTCATGTAAAATTTCATAGGAATCTGCCCTAGAGTGTAGTAATTCTAAAAAAAATTAAATACCTAGACAGCTGTAAATATTTCAGTACAACTCCCATATCATATAAGCCATTGAATATAAAAATGTTCACACAAAAGTCTATCTATTTGAAACTCTAAATATTGGTCGATCTTCATTAGTACGGACATACTTATTCATTAGCTAAATCCCCTTCCCAAGTAAAATTTCGTGATGTTCGCTGTGGGCTCTGCAAACGATCAGAAAAACGTAGAAAATATAATGTTTGCTTCATTTGATCCCCTAAATATTAACGGATCATTACAAACATAAATAGTGGCCTTCTTTGGCCCAAACCGAACCTACATGCACAATTTTGTGACGATTGGTCCCTAAATGTGGCCTGTACTCGGTTTACAAATAATAATTGACAGACGAACACACATATCTAGATCGAATCAGCTAGTCGAGATATGACGATGGGTATACTAAAAGGTCTATGAGCAATATTTCACGGCTTACAAACTCTTGCGGCCACACAAATCTATAATATCCTGTCGACATAATTATGTAGGGTATACAAATTCCATAATATTTGGTTCCATAAAAAATATTCTTTAAAAATCTAAGAATAGGAGCCATTGAAAAATATACCTTGAATAGTTATTGCAAAAATATTCTTAGAAAATTTCAGGCAATTTGGGACATCAAAAATATTGCTTTTAATAAAATATGTGCTTTGAATTGCCCTTGCAAAAATATATTTTTTAAAAAAATCCATGCCTTTTAAAGTCTCTGAAAACTAAAAACTTTAGAAGTCCTTGAAAAATACATTCTATGAAAGTTATGGGACCCTGAAATTTTTTTTTCAACGATTTATGGTTTTATGAAAAAAAGTTTTTAAAAATTCAAGCATTCGAAGTGTCTGAAAAATTTTTTGTTAACCATCGACCTTTGAATAAATACTCTTTAAATAAGAAATCTTAAAATGATCCTTGTAAAAATATTCTACCCTCATAGGCCCTGTAAAATATTTTTCAAAATCTTGTTTATAGCTGAGATAGTCTTTCCTAAAAATCCAAATTTAATGGCTTTAATGGTTTTGTTCTTAAAATATATTTCTTAAAATCCTCTCATATAGATCAGCTAGTCTTTGAAATTATTATTTAAAAATATACGCATATAACTCCGCTATATCTTTAACAAGTCGTCTTTAAAAACTCATTTTTAGCTCCGCTAATCCCTCTCTGGAAAATGTCATCAAAGCCCATTCCTTATAGCTGAATAAATAGTCTTATCTTATCTTATCATATCATATCTTTTGAAAAATACTATTCAGGATACTTTAATATGCGAGGTTTGCCGAAAAAATATAAAATAAATTATTAAAAAAAAATATAAAATAAATTAAAAAAATAAATTATTGAAAAATATTTGTTTTCAATTTAATATGAACTTTTTTATATGTTTTTATTGTCAATTGTGTATTTAATGTCACCTATCGTTAATTTCAGGTCAATATTTTGTAACTGTACCCGGAAAATGACCACAATTAACAAAAGGATAACAATAACATTATCCTTTGTGCTTTGTTGCATTTTCAGTTGACCGTACACACACATTCTCCACCTCTATCTCTCCTCTTTTCCACACTCAGCCGTTGGAAAAAGAATTGTCGATTTTATAATTAAAGCCAGTTGGTTACTATTATCGACCGCAAATATTTTTGGCCTCTGTTATTTATGCAATTTACTGTGGCCCTAATGCATAATTTCCATAGCCCAAAGTCACTGGTCTTAAAAATGAAAAACACAAAAATTGACAACAAACACAAAAAAAACAACAAAACCAACAACAAAAGTTATAATAATGAATACCTCTGGTAACTAATGCCGCACCACAAATGTATTCTCTGGCATGCAATTATCAAACGTGGACCAATGACAGGAGTTCGGAGGACAGAGGCCAGAGAAAAACTTTGTAGGAGAACAATAGACATGGATTTTTAAAGAATATTTTTCAGGTACTACCCAAGACCTGGATTTTTTTAAAGAATAATTTTTCAGAATCTACCCAAGGTCTGAAATTCTTAAAGAATAATTTGTCACGGTTTTCCAAAGGCGTGGATTTTTTAAAGAATAATTTTTCACCGTCTACCAAAGGCGAGGCGTGGATTTTTTAAAGAATATTTTTTCACCGTCTACCAAAGGCGAGGCGTGGATTTTTTAAAGAATATTTTTTCACCGTCTACCAAAGGCGAGGCGTGGATTTTTTAAAGAATATTTTTTCACCGTCTACCAAAGGCGAGGCGTGGATTTTTTAAAGAATATTTTTTCACCGTCTACCAAAGGCGAGGCGTGGATTTTTTAAAGAATATTTTTTCACCGTCTACCAAAGGCGAGGCGTGGATTTTTTAAAGAATATTTTTTCACCGTCTACCAAAGGCGAGGCGTGGATTTTTTAAAGAATATTTTTTCACCGTCTACCAAAGGCGAGGCGTGGATTTTTTAAAGAATATTTTTTCACCGTCTACCAAAGGCGAGGCGTGGATTTTTTAAAGAATATTTTTTCACCGTCTACCAAAGGCGAGGCGTAGATTTTTTAAAGAATTTTTGTTTTTTTTTTCAATTTTGTACCTTCCATCTAGTCCCCACCCCGATTGATCCAGGACAAAAAAAAGTATTTTGCTCATTATGCAAATGCATTCATTATAAAATATTTAACAATTCACAGCATTTTGCGTGTAATTAAATAAAATAATGTAATGATAACCATAAAATAATAACAATTTAAAAATAGCAACAACACTAGCAACAACAAAAACAAACGAAAACAACATCACAGCTCTCTACAACAATAGCCAGTCAACAAAACACCGATAAAACCAACTAAACAATAACCAAAAACGTACTATAATGACCAATGGCCATTAGACTGGACAGACAGACAGGCAACAGTCGAACATTTTATTCCACCATCTGTCCATTTTCACAAATCCTGAAACAAAATGAAAAAAACTCCAGAGTCCAATAAACTGAAAAATGTTTTATAATTATAACTACAATAACATTTAATTAACACTGTATGGATGAACACTATTGATATGAGGGAGTGTGGGTGGGTGTGTGTGTGAGTGTTGCTGCCTGACTCCAGGCTTTCGCATATTTCGACGAAATGGAGAGCGAGAGTGTGTATGTGTGCGAGGATATCTGTTCGACAAGCTTTAGAATATATTAATTGTGTTGCGAATATACACCGTGTATTCCGCACGTGTGTTTAAACGGTTTTACAAATTTTCTGACAAATTTTTAACACATTCAAAATGTTACCGCGATCAGATATTGCAGGATGAGCAACTAACTATTGTTGCAAATATTTTGGAGGGGGCGAAACCATTTTCAAAACAGTAGCATTTGAAAAAATTGATATTTATGACAATAAATAAGTTTTGGAAGGACCTTCAAAGCATGTATTTTTCAATTAACAGTTTTTCAAGGACCAATACAAGGCGTGGATTTTTAAAGAATATTTTTCTGAGACTTACAGAAGGCGTGGATTTTAAAGAATATTTTTTCAGGGACTTACAGAAGGCGTGGATTTTAAAGAATATTTTTTCAGGGACTTACAGAAGGCGTGGATTTTAAAGAATATTTTTTCAGGGACTTACAGAAGGCCTGGATTTTTAGTGAGCTAATATGTGCCGCGAGTTCACCCATAAGAACTATAACAAAAATGGGTTGAGGCGTCGGGTTAGTTGCCCACACTCGGAAAACCGAACCTACTATAAACCAGTGAGCGGAGCAGTATAGTCGAACGGCCGACCATATGATACCCTACACAACTACTACGAAAAGCCTGGGCAATATTTAGTGATATTTGCACCCTTTTTACCGATTATAGATCAAAAACTCCTTATTCTAAGTCTTGCATATTTTCCAAAATGTTTTTTCTTGAAGTGAATTTTTACGCCATACAATAAAAAATTGGTAACAAATTGACCGATCATCATCTAAACAACCGCTCTAAGTATTTGGTCAGATCCCCTTCACCTTGTAAAATATGTGATGTTCTGTATATAATAATTGCCTCTAGAGCGACTAGAAAATCTGACAAAATTAAAGTTTTCGGTTCATTGTACGCCCTGAATGAAATCTCAACTTCACCGAAATTTATAAGTGTCGTCCTTGACCATAATCGGAACTTCATGTACAATTTCAAAGCAATCAGCGCGAGATTTCCGTCCTCTAATGGAGTAATAGTAATAATATGCACATAGTCACCTTTCATTAATTACGTATAACTCCCGCATCGGAGTACATACAGCCATATAATTGGTAACAATTTGAAGGTCAACAACTCATCTTGGACATACTATCAACATCTCGAGTATATGTCCTTCAGGAGCAAGTATATACGCCCCAGAATAAAAAATTTGTAATTTTTCACACAAAAGTCAGGGTCCATTTGACCCGCTTAATATGGACCGATCTTTTTCAAAGCAGGCATGCTTATTCTTAGCCCCGATCCCCTTCTCAATGTAAAAATTCACGATGTTCGGACCATAACTGCACCCTCTGGAGCGACCAGAAAAACCGACAAACATTTAGTATTTGGTCCATTTCATCCCCTAAATATTAACCGATCTTTTCCAAAAACAATAGGGGTCTTCATTGGTCAGAACCCATCCTACATGCAAAATTTCGTGAAGATTGGTCCATAACTGTGGCCTGTATCGTGTTTACAAAATATAATGGACAGACGGACGGACGGACGGACGGACACACATGTCTAGAGCGACTCAGCTAGTAGAGATATGACGATCGGTATACTTAAAGGTGGGTCTAGGACCAATATTTCGCGGCGTTACAAACTCTTGGGGCTGCACAAAGCTATAATACCCTGACAACAAAGTTGTGTAGGGTATAAAAAGCAAAGAAAACCAAACCCACCTAATGTTGACGACCCCGCAAACGTATAAAGGACCACGATCTGCGAATCTGCAATCGGAATGTGCGCACTTGGTACAGAACAGGCGCTGTGTTCCCTTTGGCGTGTGCACTTAAGAAGTACAAAGCCGATATTATTTCCTTACCGGAAATGTGATGGAAAGGGACTGGCGTAAGTAAATCAGATGATTACGCCCTGTATTATAGCTGCCATGAAACGAGACGTGGATTTGGCTGCGGATTAATGGTTAAAAGGAGAATAAAAGACCACGTCTCCAGATTCACTCCAGTAGATGAGCGAATTGCTATAATCCTTATAAAAGCGAAGTTCTTCTACAAAAGTCTCATTTGCGCCCATGCTCGGGCCGAAGATAAAGATGAACAGACCAAAGACATATTTTACGAGCGCCTAGAGACATCATATGACCGTTGCCCTGGCCATGACATTGAAATTCTGCTAGGAGATTTTAATGCAAAAATCGGAAGGGAAAATATCTTTGGCCCACAGTCGGAAAATTCAGCCTCCACGCAGAAACATCCGGTTGATTAACTTCGAGGCAGCAAAAAACATGGTAGTTAGCAGCACCAGATTCAAGCATCTCGAACAACGAGAAATCAAATCGATCATGTTGTGATAGACAGAAGGCATTCATCCAGTGTTTTAGACGTCCGATCGAGCCGAGGAGAGAATATCGATTCGGGGCATTACCTTGTGGCAGCCAAGGTACGTACCCGACATAATGTAGCAGCAAAGGTGCGATCTAATGTAACACGGAAATTTGACGTCAAAAAGCTACAACATGTAGCCGAGGCCTACTCCGCTCAACTTACCCACCTGCTTGACGAAAGCAATTCTTGTCCCGATGATAGTATAGAAGCACATAGGCAAAGAATTGCCCACTCCCTACAAACTGCTGCAAAAGCAACACATGGATACCAAAAACCACCATTAAGAAGCCCATGGTACGATCAGTAGAGTCGTAATCCTACTGATGTGAAAAACGTAGCGTATAGGGTAACCCTGCATACAGTAGTAACTTGTAATGTCATGGAGAATTATCGTGAGAAAAGGAGAGAGGAGAAACGTGTTTTTAGAAAAAATAAGAAGAACAAGAAGAACGTGAGCGTGAGCAAATCGAGATGTACAGAATCCCAGAATGAAGTCCGGAAATTTTACCAACGGATAAAACACCAAACCGAAGTTTTTGGTGCAGGCACATCCTCCTGTAGAGATGAAGAGGGAAACCTGGTGACAGACACAGAAAGTGTGCTGATGATATGGAAGGAGCATTTTGAAAACTTTCTTGTGTCAAATAGTGGAGGTGAAGAAGATTACCCAGAACCAATAAGATATGATGGTATAGAGTATATACCACCTAGCCAAGATGAGGTCATAAAAGTAATTAATCGGCTGAAGAATAATAAAGCAGCAGGTGCCGATGGGTTACAAGCCGAACTATTCAAGACTGGTGGTAGATGCTGGTAAGGAGCATGTACCAGCTGGCTAGAAGAATGCATGCCCAATGATTGGAACCTCAGCACCCTTTGTCCCGTGCACAAAAAAAGGAGACAAGATGATATGTGCCAACTATAGAGGAATAAATCTCCTTCCCATCGCATATAAAGTGCTATAATGTGTGAACGACTGAAGCCAATGGTCATTGGACCATACCAATGCGGCTTCAGACCTGACAAATTCACCATTGACCAGATTTTCACACTGCGCCAAATCCTGGAAAAGACCCACGAAAAACACATCAACACATACCACTTATTCGTCGTCTATAAAGCCGCATTCGGCAGCCCTATCCGTTCAGAGGTGTTTGACGCCATGTCTACGTTCGGCATTCCTGCAAAATGAATACGGCTATGCAGGATAACTTTAACTGGCACAAGATCAGCAGTTAAAGTCGGAAACGACCAATCGACAAGGTGACAGTTTGTCGTGAGATCTTTTTAACATCCATCTGGAAAAGGTCATATGAGACAGAAATGACACTCTATGCACCAAACAACACATGTTACTCGCCTACGCCGATGACATCGATATAATGGGTCGAACACTGAGAGCGCTAACAGCCACCTTTAAACAAATCGAGAAGGAGTCTGCCAATGTGAGTCTGGCAGTAAACGGCGAGAAGACCAAGCTTATGGTATCAACGCGCAAGACGTTCAGTAGACTCGGACCAACTGTGGAACTTGAGAACTACAGCTTCGAGGTAGTCAACGATTTTATATACCTTGGTACCCCGCCATAAATAAAGCGAATGACATCAGTTTTGGAATTCGGAGAAGGATTGTGATGGCCAACAGATGCTACTATGGTCAGCAGTTTAGAAACAAGGCCACCTCCCGCCAAACCAAACTCACAATTTACAACCTATTGGGGTGTTTGAAAAAAAATCTCCGAAAGATCTACGGGCCGATCTGTGTCGACGGCGAATATCGGCGTCGAATGAACCACGAGCTTTACAAATTTTACGCGGACATCGACATAGTCAGTCGTATTGAGTTGCAGCGACTACGATGGCTAGGCTATGTTGTGCGAATGAATGAGAATGCCCCAGCTCAAAAGGCATATAAAAGCGAGCCAACTGATGGTTCCCGTAGAAGGGGAAGGTCACGAATCAGATAGAAAGACCAAATAGAAAACAACATCTTGGAATGTGAAACCGACACGATTGGAAATCTTTTTTAAGCTCGGCTTATGGAACAACCGTTCTGTAGCAAGTCAGCTAAGTAAGTAAGTGTTACACATTGATTCTTTAAAAAATCCACGCCTTTGTTATACTCTGCAAAAAATATCCTTTAAAAAATCCAAGCCTCTTGTAGACCCTGAAAAAATATTTTTTAGAAAATCCGCGCCTTTGTTATACCCTGAAAAAATATTCTTTAAAAAATCCACGCCTTTGTTATACCCTGAAAAAATATTCTTTAAAAAATCCACGCCTTTGTTATACCCCGAAAAAATATTCTTTAAAAAATCGACGCCTTTGCAAGAACCTGAAAAATATATTCTTTAAAAATGTAAGCCTTTGGTAGACCCTAAAAAATATTCTTTAAAGAATTTACGCCTAAGGTAGACCCTAAAAAATATTCTTTAAAAAATCCGCGGCTTATTTATTTTATTTTATTCCCCATTCTAATATTTTCGCCGTGTACTGTTTTCCACAAAACAGTGGGAAATAATTTAATTACTTTTTAATTTGATTATACCAAAAACTGAATTTCAAATAGAGAAAAATATATTTTTTTATTGAAAAAGCTTTTAAAAGTAAATGAATAATGAGCCATGGTTATGTGTGTGCGTATGTGTGTGCTTGTGGCTGTGGGTTATTGTTGGATAATAATTTTTATTTATATCGCCAACAAAATTTAAAGTGGACTTTTTCGAAATATGAATATTTTAAAAAATTTTATTGACTTTAATATTTATTTGAAAAAATAAGTGGTCACTGAATATTTAATTGGGAATGTAAAATAAAAATAGGTGGTATTAAAAAATGGTGTTTGGATCCAGTATCTAAAATAGCTTGAAAATTGAAAACTGTCCTAAATTTAGGTCATGCTACCTCTTTCTCCTTCTTTACCCCACTTATCATTGTTCATCATCCTGCCATTTGAATTCCATTTGTTGTCGATAAATCTATTCTTGAATTACCCAGATATAATCTCTGAGAATCTCTTGGCTCTGGCTTAGATGTGGCGGCATGCCTTATCTTCAATTACGATGATGGCTTTGCTCTGTTTGCGGTTCAGTTCACCATTCATGAAGACAGCAATTCTATCCTGCAGCCACCCTCTCGCAGCAAAACGACCACAAGTGTTGTTTGCTTTTGCAACTTTTGTTTGGTGCTGCTGCTGGAGCTCCGGCTGCATTCTCAATATTTACACTTCAATTCTTGGGATTTTCTGATAGGCTTAGGCTTTGTGTGAAATATAATAAAGCTTCTATGGCCTGGGCCTCATGTCTGCCTTTGAGTGCTGCTGGTTGGTTAGGTGTGTGCGGCGTTCACCACTTTATCTTCTCGTTTTACTTTTGCCACCACAAGGTTGTGTCGGAATGCCACCTCCAGCATCTGCAAGTGGACACATGGAAGATATTCGATCCTGTTGAGTCTCAACCTCCCACGAAGAGGTACTATTCCCCACGTTCTCGCATTGTGGCAGAAGGTGTGGTGTGGAACTGAATGTTGATGATGTTTATGTGTTGCCAAGTTGCTGTTGCGAGTTTGAAGTTAAAGTTGAAGTTTTGTCGGTCGACCAGAAGTTATGCAGAAATTTGTGTCACATCTGTTGTACGGTGCATATAAATCACAAACTTAATCTACTTCCTCCATAAACAAAACATATTTTTAGAAGTTCCACAACTAACAGCGTGCAAAATTAGTCAGTCAGCCGGGCCGGGCCGGGAAGCAGGCAGTCGACGACCTGATGAAGATGTTGCAAACTGGTAACACACACTAATACAGTGATAGAAATGGTGCAACATGCATTTTATGTTTTGACATTGGCAGGGGTACGTCTCAAGGGATATTAGGGTGGTATGACAATATAGATATTTTAAGGCGATGCGTGGATTTTTTAAAGAATATTTTTTCATAGTCTACCAAAGGCGAGGCGTGGATTTTTTAAAGAATATTTTTCAGAGTCTACCAAAGGCGAGGCGTGGATTTTTTTAAAGAATATTTTTTCATAGTCTACCAAAGGCGAGGCGTGGATTTTTTAAAGAATATTTTTCAGAGTCTACCAAAGGCGAGGCGTGGATTTTTTTAAAGAATATTTTTTCAGAGTCTACCAAAGGCGAGGCGTGGTTTTTTTAAAGAATATTTTTTCAGAGTCTACCAAAGGCGAGGCGTGGTTTTTTTAAAGAATATTTTTTCAGAGTCTACCAAAGGCGAGGCGTGGATTTTTTAAAGAATATTTTTTCAGAGTCTACCAAAGGCGAGGCGTGGATTTTTTAAAGAATATTTTTTCATAGTCTACCAAAGGCGAGGCGTGGATTTTTTAAAGAATATTTTTCAGAGTCTACCAAAGGCGAGGCGTGGATTTTTTAAATAATATTTTTTCAGAGTCTACCAAAGGCGAGGCGTGGATTTTTTAAATAATATTTTTTCAGAGTCTACCAAAGGCGAGGCGTGGATTTTTTAAAGAATATTTTTTCAGAGTCTACCAAAGGCGAGGCGTGGATTTTTTAAAGAATATTTTTTCAGAGTCTACCAAAGGCGAGGCGTGGATTTTTTAAAGAATATTTTTTCAGAGTCTACCAAAGGCGAGGCGTGGATTTTTTAAAGAATATTTTTTCAGAGTCTACCAAAGGCGAGGCGTGGATTTTTTAAAGAATATTTTTTCAGAGTCTACCAAAGGCGAGGCGTGGATTTTTTAAAGAATATTTTTTCAGAGTCTACCAAAGGCGAGGCGTGGATTTTTTAAAGAATATTTTTTCAGAGTCTACCAAAGGCGAGGCGTGGATTTTTTAAAGAATATTTTTTCAGAGTCTACCAAAGGCGAGGCGTGGATTTTTTAAAGAATATTTTTTCAGAGTCTACCAAAGGCGAGGCGTGGATTTTTTAAAGAATATTTTTTCAGAGTCTACCAAAGGCGAGGCGTGGATTTTTTAAAGAATATTTTTTAGGGTCTACCAAAGGCGTGGATTTTTTAAAGAATACTTTTTTGAGAGTCTACCAAAGGCGTGGATTTTTTTAAAGAATATTTTTTCAGAGTCTACCAAAGCGAGGATTTTTTAAAGAATATTTTTTCAGAGTCTACCAAAGGCGTGGATTTCTTAAAGAATATTTTTCAGGGTCTACCAAAGGCGTGGATTTCTTAAAGAATATTTTTTCAGAGTCTACCAAAGGCGTGGATTTTTTTAAGAATATTTTTTCAGAGTCTACCAAAGGCGTGGATTTTTTTAAGAATATTTTTCAGGGTCTACCAAAGGCGTGGATTTTTTAAAGAATACTTTTTTGAGAGTCTACCAAAGGCGTGGATTTTTTTAAAGAATATTTTTTCAGAGTCTACCAAAGGCGTGGATTTCTTAAAGAATATTTTTTCAAAGTCTACCAAAGGCGTGGATTTCTTAAAGAATATTTTTCAGGGTCTACCAAAGGCGTGGATTTCTTAAAGAATATTTTTCGGGGTCTACCAAAGGCGTGGATTTCTTAAAGAATATTTTTCAGAGTCTACCAAAGGCGTGGATTTCTTAAAGAATATTTTTCAGGGTCTACCAAATGCGTGGATTTTTTAAAGAATATTTTTTCAGAGTCTACCAAAGGCGTGGATTTTTTAAAGAATATTTTTTCAGGGTCTACCCAAGGCGTGTGTTTGTTAAAGAATATTTTTTCAGGGTCTACCCAAGGCGTGTGTTTGTTAAAGAATTTTTTTTCATATTTAATTTGAGTTCAACCTATTATATTTCTTCAAATTTCCTTTCATAGTAGCTGCCCTCGTTGCAACATGGCGAAGGATATTGCATCAATATTTGTCCTGTTGGTGGATGTGCTTCATAAGTTTTTTATGAAAAAAAATACTTTATGCTTCGTGGAGAATTGCCATCGAAGAACAAGAGAATACAACAACAAGTGTTGTACCGATTTAAGTTAGTTTTCATGGCGAAAAGATTCGCTCGTTTATAAATGAGAATAAGAAATATTATATTTAAATTATGATACAATTGTAATAGAAAATTGTTTAGTATTCAGGACCAATTGCGCCCAGAATAGCAAAATATAATAACATACACTTAAGAAAATACACTTGTCCATGTGCCTGAATACGTATTCATTAAGAAATACACGCCTCCATTTGTCCCTAAAATATTCCTTAAAAAATCCACAAAATCCTGAAAAAATATAGGTGGCTTGTGATAGAACTTTCGTTCCATAAGCCGAGCTTAAAAAAGATTTCCAGGCGTGTCGGTCGTTTGCGCAGCTTTTCCTACTTGAAAGACCATTTTAGGCAATGTTGTCCTCCATTTGTTCTTTCCATCATATTCGTGGCCTTCCCCTTCTGCGTGAATCATCAGCTGATTCGCATTTATATGCCTTTTGGGCTGGGGCATCTTCATCCATTCTCACAACATGGCCAACGTAGTCGCTGTAGCTCAATACGTCTAACAATGTCGATGTCCGAGAATAGCTGGTACAACTCGGCGATTTTCACCATCAACGCAGATCGGCCCATAGATCTTTCTCAAGCACTCTAAGAGCTGTCTCATCTGCTTGCGCAAGTACCCATGCTTCAGATCCATATAACACAGCACGGGTAGTATCAGCGTCTTGTAGAGTGTGAGTTTGGTCTTGTGGGAGGTGTCCTTGCTTTTGAGTTGTTTGCTCAGAGCATAGTACAGTGGCCAACAGATGCCATCTCTATCCTTCTCCGAATTTCTAAACTGATGTCATTCGGTTTGTTTATGGCAGTACCATGGTATATAAAGTCTTTGACTGCCTCGAAGCTGTAGTTCTCAAGTCTTGCGCGTTGATACCATCAGCTTGGTCTTCTCGTCGTTTACGGTCAGACCCACTTTTGCAGTCTCCTTCTCGATTTGTTCAAATGTGGCTGTTACCGCTCTCAGTGTTCGACCCATTATGTCGATGTCATCGGCGCAGGCGAGTAACATGTGTACAGAGTGCCATTTCTCTTCACTTTTGCCTCTCGTATGACCTCTTCCAGCAGGATGTTAACAAGATCACACGACAAACTGCCACCTTGTCTGAATCCTAGTTCGGTATTAAAGGGCTCCGAGAGGTCCTTTCCGACTTTAACTGCTGATCTTGTGCCAGTTAAAGTTATCCTGCATAGCCGTATTAATTTTGTAGGAATGCCAAACGCAGACATGGCTTTATACACCTCTGAACGGATAGGGCTGTCGAATGCGGCTCTATAGTCGACGAATTGATGGAATGTGTCGATGTATTTTTCGTGGGTTTTTTTTCAGGATTTGGCGCAGAGTTGGTGTGGTCCAATAATGTCATTGACCATTGTCTTCAGTCGTTCACACTGTACGCTGGATAGAACTTTATATGCTATGGGAAGGAGACTTATTCCTCTATAGTTGGCACATATCGTCTTGTCTCATTTTTGTACACGGGACAAAGGATGCTGAGGTTCCAATTATTGGGCATGCTTTCCTCTAGCCAAATTGTACTAATTAGCTGGTGCATGCTCCTTACCAGCATCTGACCACCAGTCTTGAATAGTTTGGCTTGTAACCCATCGGCACCTGCTGATTTATTATTCTTCAGCCGATTGATTGCTATTCTGACTTCATCTTGGCTAGGTGGTGTGGACTCTATACCGTCATCTATTATTGGTCCTGGGCTACCCTCTTCACCGCTACTATTTGATACCAAAAGTTTTTCAAAATGCCCCTTCCAGATCCTCAGCCAAGCCTTCGATTGGGTGTTTTACCCGTTGGTAGAATTTTCGGACTTCATTCTGACTGCTGTACATCTCTATTTGCTCACGCTCACGTTTTTCTTGGTCTTCCTTCTTTTTTCTGAAAATACGTTTCTCCTTTTCTCCCGATAGTTCTCCATCGCATTACGTGTAACTACTGTCCGCAGGGTTGCCCTATACCCTGCGTTTTTCATATCAGTAGCATTACGACACTACTGATCGTAGCACGGATTTTTTGATGGTGGTCTTTGGTACCAAAGTGTTGCTTTTTCTGCAGTTTGTAGGGTGTGGGAAATTCTCTGCCATTGTGCTTATATATTATTATCGGGACAAAGGGTGCTTTCGTCAAGCAGTTGGGTAGCTTGAGCGGAGTAGTCTTCTGCTATCTGTTGTGTTTGCAGCTTTTCGACGTCAAATTTCCGTATTACATTAGATCGCACCTTTGCTGCTACATTAAGACGGGTGCGTACCTTGGCTGACACAAGGTAATGGTCCGAATCGATATTCGCTCCTCGGATATATCGGACATCTAAAACACTGGATGAATGCCTTCCGTCTATCACAACATGATCGATTTCAATTTTCTTTGTTCGATCGGGAGAAATCCAAGTGGTCTTGTGTATATCGACATGATTGAATCTGGTGCTGCTACCTACCATGTTTTTTGTTGCCGCGAAGTCGGATGTTTCATCATGGAGGCTGAATTTTCCGACGGTGGGGCCAAAGATATTTTCTCTAACGATTTTTGCATTAAAATCTCCTAGAAGAATTTTACTGTCATAGCCAGGGCAGCGATCATATGCTGTTTCTGGGCGCTCGTAAAATATGTCTTTGTTCATCGACTTTGCTAAACCGTGAAAAACATATTCTTTAAAAACTCTACGCCTTTGGTTGACCCTGAAAACATAGTCTGTAAAAAATCCACCCCTCAAAAATATTCTTTAAAAACTCTACGCCTTTGGTTGACCCTGAAAACATAGTCTGTAAAAAATCCACCCCTCAAAAATATTCTTTAAAAACTCTACGCCTTTGGTTGACCCTGAAAACATAGTCTGTAAAAAATCCACCCCTCAAAAATATTCTTTAAAAACTCTACGCCTTTGGTTGACCCTGAAAACATAGTCTGTAAAAAATCCACCCCTCAAAAATATTCTTTAAAAAATCCACGCCTCTTGTAGACCCCTCAAAGATGTTCTTTAAAAAATCCACGCCTCTTGTAGACCCCTCAAAGATGTTCTTTAAAAAATCCACGCCTCTTGTAGACCCCTCAAAGATGTTCTTTAAAAAATCCACGCCTATTTTAGGCATTTAAAAAATATTCTTTAAAAAATCCACGCCTCTTGTAGACCCCTCAAAAATATTCTTTAAAAAATCCACGCCTATCGAAAAATCCACGCCTATCGATGTTCTTTAAAAAATCCACGCCTATCGATGTCCTTGAAAAAATATTCTTTAAAAAATCCACGCCTATCGATGTTCTTTAAAAAATCCACGCCTATCGATGTTCTTTAAAAAATCCACGCCTATCGATGTTCTTTAAAAAATCCACGCCTATCGATGTTCTTTAAAAAATATTCTTTAAAAAATCCACGCCTTTTGTAGACCCCTCAAAGATGTTCTGTAAAAAATCCACGCCTTTTGTAGACCCCTCAATGATGTTCTTTAAAAAATCCACGCCTCTTGTAGACCCCTCAAAGATGTTCTTTAAAAAATCCACGCCTATCGACCCCTCAAAATGTTCTTTAAAAAATCCACGCCTCTTGTAGACCCCTCAAAGATGTTCTTTAAAAAATCCACGCCTCGATGTCCTTAGACCCCTCAAAGATGTTCTTTAAAAAATCCACGCCTCTTGTAGACCCCTCAAAGATGTTCTTTAAAAAATCCACGCCTATCGTATGTCCCCTCAAAAATGTTCTTTAAAAAATCCACGCCTCTTGTAGACCCCTCAAAGATGTTCTTTAAAAAATCCACGCCTCTTGTAGACCCCTCAAAGATGTTATTTAAAAAATCCACGCCTCTTGTAGACCCCTCAAAGATGTTCTTTAAAAAATCCACGCCTCTTGTAGACCCCTCAAAGATGTTCTTTAAAAAATCCACGCCTCTTGTAGACCCCTCAAAGATGTTCTTTAAAAAATCCACGCCTCTTGTAGACCCCTCAAAGATGTTCTGTAAAAAATCCACGCCTTTTGTAGACCCCTCAATGATGTTCTTTAAAAAATCCACGCCTCTTGTAGACCCCTCAAAGATGTTCTTTAAAAAATCCACGCCTCTTGTAGACCCCTCAAAGATGTTCTTTAAAAAATCCACGCCTCTTGTAGACCCCTCAAAGATGTCCTTTAAAAAATCCACGCCTCTTGTAGACCCCTCAAAGATGTTCTTTAAAAAATCCACGCCTCTTGTAGACCCCTCAAAGATGTTCTTTAAAAAATCCACGCCTCTTGTAGACCCCTCAAAGATGTTCTTTAAAAAATCCACGCCTCTTGTAGACCCCTCAAAGATGTTCTTTAAAAAATCCACGCCTCTTGTAGACCCCTCAAAGATGTTCTTTAAAAAATCCACGCCTCTTGTAGACCCCTCAAAGATGTTCTTTAAAAAATCCACGCCTCTTGTAGACCCCTCAAAGATGTTCTTTAAAAAATCCACGCCTCTTGTAGACCCCTCAAAGATGTTCTTTAAAAAATCCACGCCTCTTGTAGACCCCTCAAAGATGTTCTTTAAGAATCGCCTCTTGTGGACCCCTCAAAAGTATTCTCTAAGAATCCACGGCCTTTGGTAGACTCCTCAAAAATATTCTTTAACCAGTGAGCGAAGCAGTATAGTCGGACGGGGTCGACCATATAATACCCTACACAACATCCACGAAAATCTAACTTTGCGTTATTTACACCCTCTTGACACCCTACTAAGGGTCAACAAATATTAAAAATATTTAGTAGACGAGGACTGTACTTCTCCAGATTCTCTTTACCGTGAGTTATGTTATGATGTTGGGCTTTCAATTGTCGCCTATAGATCGACTCAAAAAAAAAAAAAAAAAACTAACACAACAAGTTAAGTTTTCGATCCACTTCATCCCAAAATTATTATCTGATCATCACCGAAAATTATAGCCTTTGTCCTTGACCATAACTGGAATCTCATGGAAATTTTCAAAGCTATCAGCGGGTCTAGGTCCTTCAGGGCCAAACACATTTGGCCATAGAATACAAGTTTTGTTATTTTTCACACAAAAGTCAGGGTCCATTTGACCCGCTAAATATAGACCGATCATGCTTATTCTTTGGCCCGATCCCCTTCTCCATGCAAAAATTCGCGGTGTTTGAGCCATAATTGCGGCCTCTGAAGCGACCAGAAAATCAGACAAAAATAATGTTTTTGGTCCATTTCACCCCCTAAATATTAACCGATCTTTTCCAAAAACAATAGGGGTCTTCATTGCCCAGAACCCATTCTACATGCAAAATCTCATGAAGATTGGTCCATAACTGTGGCCTGTATCGTGTTTACAAATTATAATGGACAGACGGGCGGACGGACACACATGTCTAGATCAACTTAGCTAGTCGAGATATGACGATCGGTATACTTAAAGGTGGCTCTAGGACCAATATTTCGCGGCGTTACAAACTTTTGGGGCTGCACACAGCTATAATACCCTAACAACATAGTTGTGAAGGGTATAAAAAATCCACGCCTTTGGTAGCCGCTGAAAAACTATTCTTTAAGAAATCGACGCTTCCATTAGCCCCTGAAAAAAATATGTCTTTAAACACCACTTCTCTTTAAATTCTCTAAAATAATATTTTGCCTATTCAAATCAACTTCATTATGTCAATTCTTGATGTTATCAATTTAGTTTTATTTTTTTTCTAATATGTTGCTATTTTGTTGCTGGTGGCCATTAGCTGTTCCTCCTCATCCTCCCACTCCTGCAGCCAGCCAGCAATTGAATGCAGTTTACATGCATTCGGCGTGTTCATTCGTCTGTTGTTTTGTTTTTCTGGTTTGTTATTGTTGTTGTGGATTTTGAAATGTCGCCACTAATGAAGTACTTGTGTGTCCAAACCAATAATTTAATTAGTCCTCGTAACTGGGCCCCGGCACCAAATACACACACGCACACACACAAGCAGTCACACATGTACAGGTTCATGGGAAAAATGAGCATTGACTTTGTGTGTGTATGTGTGTGCGTGAGACGGGGTTTATGCATATGGACATCATCAATTAGCTTCAAAATGAATGAATAAAAATACAACCCTCCCTCACCCACTGTGTTGATGTGAATAGGGTTATTATTTAAGTAATTAAAAATATTAAAAAAATAAAATTTTTTAATTATTTTTTTTTTCTTTTAAAATTTTATTTCATTTTTTTCCACCTATAAAAATTTGAATCTTTCGTTCCTTTCTAATACCCCTCTTTTGTAACACTGAATAATCTGCAAAAAAACAAAGGTATTATTTTTTTCACTTGTGCGTGTATCTGTGAGTGTTTGTGTGTATTGGTTTATTCAAGTGTGGCAAATAAAATTTAAATTGAATTATTTCCAATAATTAACTTAAACCGCTTTTTGGCATTACATGCCACGATCATATTGCATACAAATATAGTCACCATAAATGCACATGCACACATACACACTCACACACACATCCATATGTAAGTATTCAGCGGAGTTCAACGTATGCTTTATTGCACACTTCATTTATTAAATTCTCCTGCCATTGTTGTTAGAAATGGAAAAAAGGACAGAGAAAAATGAAAACAAAATTTAAATTATTAATATTAATTGAGTTAAATATTTTTTTGCAAGAAGGATTCAGAAGCTAGGAGGCACTCCGGAGGCAGGGTATAAGAGGTACACCACAGAATAATTTTTAAAAACGAATTTAGATATATTTGAGCACTTGGAAATGATATTACTTAATTAATTTATTTTTTTTCACATAAATAATCCTGCCTTTCATCCATACCGCGACTGTTAGCCTATGCATACCGTTTTTTTTTTTTTTTTTTTTTTTTTTTGGAAACTAAGTCCTTTAATTTGTCAAATGCCATTCGATATTTGCTTGTAAATATTTCAATAATTAAGTGTCATTTTCTGGACAACTGGAAATTGGTTTTGGCTTGTAGTTTAGATTTTGTTCTACGAAGCTGCGTAGTATAACCAACATGTAATGGTGGTGGCTGTGGATGATTTTTCGACAAATTAAATATCACTCAAATGACCAACAACAAAATCAATTGAGAATTATTTTTAATTGGAAAACTACAGAATCGTAAAGTTTTTAACGAATATTGTTTCAGGGGGTTTAAAGATTGTTTTTAGATACTTACACAAGGCTTGGATTTATTATACCCTACACAACTATGTTGTCAGGGTATTATAGCTTTGTGCAGCCCCAAAAGTTTGTAACGCCGCGAAATATTGGTCCTAGACCCACCTTTAAGTATACGGATCGTCATATCTCGACTAGCTGAGTCGATCTAGACATGTGTGTCCGTCCGTCTGTCCGTCCGTCCGTCTGTCCATTATAATTTGTAAACACGATACAGGCCACAGTTATGGACCAATCTTCACGAAATTTTGCATGTAGGGTGGGTTCTGGCCAATGAAGACCCCTATTGTTTTTGGGAAAGATCGGTTAATATTTAGGGGATGAAATGGACCAAATAATAAATTTTTGTCGGTTTTTCTGGTCGCTCCTGAGGCCCGAACATCGTGAAATTTTCCATGGAGAAGGGGATTGGGCCAAAGAATAAGCATGCCTGTTTTCATAAAGATCGGTCAATATTTAGCGGGTCAAATGGACCCTGACTTTTGTGTGAAAAATGACAAAATTTGTATTCTATGGCGTATATATTTACCCCTGAAGGACATATACCCGAGAAGTTGATATTATATCCAAGAGGAGTGGTTGACCTTTAAATTAAGACCAATTATATTGTTGTATGTGCTCGTATGTGGGAGTTACACCTAAATATTTACAGGTATCTCCGTATTCGTATATTATTTATTAACCCATTATCACTCTGGAGAGCGGAACTATAGCGCTGATCGCTTTGAAATGTTCCATAAGGTTCCAGTTATGGTCAAGGACAACGCCTATAATTTTCGGTGATGATCAGATAATAATTTTGGAATGAAGTGGACCGAAAACTTAATTTTTTGTGTTATTTTCGAGTCGATCTATAGACCACAAATGAAAGCCGAACATCACAACACAACCCACGGTGAAGGGAATCTGGACAATAGCTGTACTGAATACTCGTAATATTCGGAAAACATGTCAGTGTGAGGAAGAGGTGCTGTTTACCTCTAATCGGGCAAGAGGATGCCAATATCACGAAATATCGCCCAGGCTCGGAATAAACATACGCAGAAAATTTGAGTTCCGTGGTAGTTGTGTAGGGTATCGTATGGTCGGCCCCGTCCGACTATACTGCTCCGCTCACTGGTTTAAGAATATTTTTTCAGGGTCTAAAAACGCGTGGATTTATTAATGATATTTTTGAAAGGCGTGGATTTTTGTAGGGAATATATTTTCAGGGTCTACCAAAGGCGTGGACTTTTTAAAGAATATTTTTTCAGGGTCTAACAAAGGCTTGGATATTTTAATGGATATTTTTTCAAGGTCTACCAAAGGCATGTATTTTTTAAAGAATATTTTTTCAGGTTCTATCAAAGGCGAGACATGGATTTTTTGAAGAACATTTTTTGCCGGGTCTACCAAAGGTGAGGCGAGGATTTTTAATGAACTTTTTTTCAGGTTCTACCAAAGGCGAGACATGGATTTTTTGAAGAAAATGTTTTGACGTGTCTACCAAAGGTGAGGCGTGGATTTTTAAAGAACTTTTTTTCAGGTTCTACCAAAGGCGAGGCGTGGATTGTTTAAAGAATATTTTCTCAGGGTCTACCAAAGCCGAGGCGTGGATTTTTTCAAGAATATTTTCTAAGGGTCTACCAAAGGCGAGGCGTGGATTTTTATACCCTACACACTTATGTTGTCAGGGTATTATAGCTTTGTGCAGCTCAAAGAGTTAATAATGAATATTTTTTCAAAGTCTACCAAAGGCATGGATTTTTTAAAGAATATTTTCTCAGGGTCTACCAAAGGCGAGGCGTGGATTTTTTAAAGAATATTTTCTCAGGGTCTACCAAAGGCGAGGCGTGGATTTTTTAAAGAATGTTTTCTCAGGTTCTACCAAAGGCGAGGCGTGGATTTTTTAAAAAATGTTTTCTCAGGTTCTACCAAAGGCGGGGCGTGGATTTTTTAAAAAATGTTTTCTCAGGTTCTACCAAAGGCGGGGCGTGGATTTTTTTAAAAATGTTTTCTCAGGTTCTAGGAAAGGCGGAGCGTGGATTTTTTAAAGAATGTTTTCTCAGGTTCTAGGAAAGGCGGAGCGTGGATTTTTTAAAGAATGTTTTCTCAGGGGCTACCAAAGGCGTGGATTTTTTAAAAAAATATTTTCTCAGGTTCTACGAAAGGCGGGGCGTGGATTTTTTAAAGAATGTTTTCTCAGGTTCTACGAAAGGCGGGGCGTGGATTTTTTAAAGAATGTTTTCTCAGGTTCTACGAAAGGCGAGGCGTGGATTTTTTTAAGAATATTTTCTCAGGGTCTACCAAAAACGTGGAATTATTTTTTATACCCTTCACCACTCTGTGTTACAGGGTATTATGTCTTTGTGCATATGTTTGTAACGGGCAAAAGGAAACGAGATAGACACATGGTTCCTTTTGAGGATATGCATAGAATCACTTTTTAAAGCGATCTATGCATGTCCGTCCGTCCGGCCGTCCTTCTGTCTGTATGTCCATGTTAAATTGTGAACAAAGTACAGGTCGCATTTATGATCCGAATTGGATTAAATTTGGCACAGCTCATTTGTTTTGCCCAAGGACGAACTCTATTGAAATTGGGAAAAATCGGTTCAGATTTAGATATAGCTTCCATATATTTTTCTTCCGATTTAATGTATATGGTGTACCAAAGTCCCTATATATCTTTCGATTAGGTCTAGAATCATGTGTGTTAAGTTTCCTGAAAATCGGTCCAGATTTATATATAACCCCCATATATATTTTCGTCCGATTTTATGTAAACGGTATGCCAAGCTACCTATATATCTTTCGATTTGCACGAAAGTGTTCATAGCGTAATGAATTAGCTCTAGAATGATGTGTGTTAAGTTTCGTGAAAATTGGTTCAGATTTAGATATAGCTCCCATATATATCTTCGTCCGATTTTATGTAAATGGTGTACCATAGTCCCTATATATCTTTCGATTTTCACGAAATTGGGCACAGTGTACTAAATTAGGTTTAGAATGATGTGTGTTAAGTTTGCTGAAAATCGGTCCAGATTTAGATATAGTTCCTATATATATTTTCGTCCGATTTTATGTAAATGGTGACCACAGTCCCTATATATCTTTCGATATGCACGAAATTTGGCATAGCGTAATGAATTATTTCTAGAATGTGGTGTGTTAAGTTTCCTGAAAATCGTCCTGATTTAGATATACCTCCCATATGTTTTTTCGTCCGATTTAATGTAAAGTGTGTCGTCCGATTTTAAACAAAATTGACTCAAACTGAAGTCCAAATCGGATTAGATTTTGATATAGCTTATATATATATATATATATATATGCTCTTTTAGGTTTCATCTTTTGGATATACCGAAAGTGGTGAAGGGTATCATATAGTCGGGCCCGGGTATAAATATGGTTAAAACCCAGTGAGCGGAGCAGTATAGTTGGACGGGCCGATCATATGATACCCTACACAACTACCACGGAACTCTAACTTTCCGCGGATGTTTATTTCGAGCCTGTGCAATATTTCGTCATATTTGCACCCTCTTCACCGATTAAAGGTCAACAGCACCTCTTCCTTACACTGACATATTTTCCGAATATTCCCAATATTCAGTACAGTCCTTTTAATTACTTGTTCAGATTTCCTTCACCGTGGGTTGTGTTTTGATGTTCGGCTTGTGGCCTATAGGTCGACTCGAAAAAACACAAAAAATCAAGTTTTCGGTCCACTTCATCCCAAATTTTGTATGTGATCATCGCTGAAAATTATAGGCGTTGTCCTTGACCATAACTGAAAGCTCTTGGAAAATGTTAAACCGATTAGCGATTAATTTATGTCCTCTAATGTTAATGGGTTACTAAATAATATCTGAATACGTAAGTACCTGTAAATATGTTAACGTAACTCCTACATCCGAGTACATACGACAATATAATTGGTATCAATTTAAAGGTCAACCACTCCTCTTGGATATGCTATCAACTTCTCGGGTCTATGTCCTCCTCGGGGGTAAATTTATACGCCGTAGAATACAATTTTTGTCATCTTTCACACAAGTCAGGGTCCATTTGACCCGCTGATTCTTTGACCCAATCCCGTTCTCCATAAGCGACTAGAAAAAAAAAACTACAAAAATTAAGTATTTGGTCTACTTCATATCCTAAATATTAACCGATCTTTACTAAAAACAATAGGGGTCTTCATTGGCCATAACTCACCCTACATGAAATTTCATGAAGATTGGCCCATAACTGTGGACATACGGACACACGTGTCTAGATCGCTCAGCTAGTGGAGATATAACGAGGTGGGTCTAGGACCAATATTTCAACAAAGCTATAATACCCTGACAAAATAGTTCTGTAGGGTATAAGAAGCCACGCCTAGGTTATCCACACAAATGGTGGTCTTTGAAAAAATATCATCTACGTTACACAACAATGTTATCAGACAACGAAATATTAGACATAGCCCCACATTTTAGTATTCCGATAGTAATATCGCCGTTTGCGATTATTATATATTTTGGAATTATCCTGTTCTCTCGCGATATCATAAAATTCTACAAGGAAGGATTGCACAATAGAAACCTAATAGTACGTTAAGTTATTAAATGATAATTATTTATTAAAATTAATATTTCATATATATTTTCGAAATGTATATACGTACATTTTTTTTAAAAGAATATTTAATAAAAATGGAAAAATAAATTACTAAAAATATTGTTTGTTTTTATTTACGGATTCAATCAAATACGGTAAGTATACATGACCCTATGGGTGCGGCATATATGATGTCGTCACAATTTTTTCTTTCATCTGGTTTTTGGGCATTTTTTCTGACAAATTTCACAAAAATACCAGGCGCCCAGAATAAAATAGAAAGTATCCCGCCAAAAATAAAAAATGTGGAAACAATTTGCATCTGGCAACGCCGTACTATGAAATTGCAAAATGTATAGCATACTTTTAGGCGCTCGATTTTTTATCGTGGGTAGGGTGTTGCCAAATCGAAATTTTATTTTTTTTTTGCGCATTGCTTGCTATTTTATTCTGGCCGCCTGGTATTTTTGTTAAATTTGCTCAACAAATGCACAAATTTTTTGAGACTATTTTTGTGAGCCAGGCATTGATATAATACCGCGTCTAGTATCCTAACTAGCTTACTAAAAAACTAATATAGAAAAAAACCCTCCACTAACAGATTTTTTAAACGTCGATAAATAAAATAAAAAACATTTTTAGTATTTGTTTTAGTATCTGTTTATTTGTATTATTTCAATAAAATAATCAATTATGTACATAAAAGTAGAAAATTAACTACTTCTTACTTAATAGTATTTAATATAAATGTTAAAATGTACAGGAAAGAATGATGCATGAAGTCAGTCAGGGCTTAGAGTTTAGAATGGTGTTTTTCTATCGGAAATTCCTCAAACATACCAGGCATCCAGAGCAGCGGGCTGGCTTTCAGCTCCGTGACATGTATCGGGACTGAAATTCGGAACAAAGCATTTGGTGATCATATTAAGAAGTAGATCTCAACATAAGTGCTTTGATAATCGTCGAAGAAAAAGGATTTCTATAAAAATCCACTACGAGTATACCTGCTCTTGTAATCGTTAAATAAATATGCCTAAATACGGTGATTGCACCCATTTTTCTTGAGGAAATAATTAAAAAATCTACGACTCCAAATTGTTTAAAACAGATTTGGTCCAAAGAAATAGATTCCATATTTCAATAATTGGATCAGGAACATTTTAGCCGTATCAAAGTGATTATAACGTCATCGGAGCCTTAAGTCTGCGGGTATAAAAACCAATTCACATTATGTTAGAGGGTACAAAGATTTACTAACTAAAATCGTTTACTTACCGTACTGTACATACCATTGTATTTATTTACCATTGACTTGAGACGCTTTACAGGGTGACTCTAGACATTATTTTTGTGGGATGTGTGTCTGTACTAAAGAATGGCATGTTGCATTTCACCACTTAGTGTAGCCACAACCCTAATTAAAGGTTAAATGTTGGCAACATAATACAAATAATTTTTTTCAAAGCCCTTGAAAAATATTCTTTAAAAAATCCACGCCTTGTTGGAGTCCTTGAAAAAATATTCTTTAAAAAATCCACGCCTTGTTGGAGTCCTTGAAAAAATATTCTTTAAAAAATCCACGCCTTGTTGGAGTCCTTGAAAAAATATTCTTTAAAAAATCCACGCCTTGTTGGAGTCCTTGAAAAAATATTCTTTAATAAATCCACGCCTTCTTTAATAAATCCACGCCTAGTTGGTCCGTTGAAAAAATATTCTTTAAAAAATCCACGCCTTGTTGGTCCGTTGAAAAAATATTCTTTAAAAAATCCACGCCTTGTTGTTGATTGAAAAAATATTCTTTAAAAAATCCACGCCTTGTTGGAGTCCTTGAAAAAATATTCTTTAAAAAATCCACGCCTTGTTGGAGTCCTTGAAAAAATATTCTTTAAAAAATCCACGCCTTGTTGGAGTCCTTGAAAAAATATTCTTTAAAAAATCCACGCCTTGTTGGAGTCCTTGAAAAAATATTCTTTAAAAAATCCACGCCTTGTTGGAGTCCTTGAAAAAATATTCTTTAAAAAATCCACGCCTTGTTGGAGTCCTTGAAAAAATATTCTTTAAAAAATCCACGCCTTGTTGTTGAGTCCTTGAAAAAATATTCTTTAAAAAATCCACGCCTTGTTGGAGTCCTTGAAAAAATATTCTTTAAAAAATCCACGCCTTGTTGGAGTCCTTGAAAAAATATTCTTTAAAAAATCCACGCCTTGTTGGAGTCCTTGAAAAAATATTCTTTAAAAAATCCACGCCTTGTTGGAGTCCTTGAAAAAATATTCTTTAAAAAATCCACGCCTTGTTGGAGTCCTTGAAAAAATATTCTTTAAAAAATCCACGCCTTGTTGGAGTCCTTGAAAAAATATTCTTTAAAAAATCCACGCCTTGTTGGAGTCCTTGAAAAAATATTCTTTAAAAAATCCACGCCTTGTTGGAGTCCTTGAAAAAATATTCTTTAAAAAATCCACGCCTTGTTGGAGTCCTTGAAAAAATATTCTTTAAAAAATCCACGCCTTGTTGGAGTCCTTGAAAAAATATTCTTTAAAAAATCCACGCCTTGTTTGAGTCCTTGAAAAAAAATATTGTTTAAGAATCCACGCCTTCTTTGAGTTCTTTGAAAAAAAAAATATTGTTTAAAAAATCCACGCCTTGTTGGAGTCCTTGAAAAAATATTCTTTAAAAAATCCACGCCTTGTTGGAGTCCTTGAAAAAATATTCTTTAAAAAATCCACGCCTTGTTGGAGTCCTTGAAAAAATATTCTTTAAAAAATCCACGCCTTGTTGGAGTCCTTGAAAAAATATTCTTTAAAAAATCCACGCCTTGTTGGAGTCCTTGAAAAAATATTCTTTAAAAAATCCACGCCTTGTTGGAGTCCTTGAAAAAATATTCTTTAAAAAATCCACGCCTTTGGTAGACCCTTGAAAAAATATTCTTTAAAAAATCCACGCCTTTGGTAGACCCTTGAAAAATATTCTTTAAAAAATCCACGCCTTTGGTAGACCTTGAAAAAATATTCCTTAAAAAAACCACGCCTTTGGTAGATCCTTGAAAAAATATTCCTTAAAAAATCCACGCCTTTGGTAGACCCTTGAAAAATATTCTTTAAAAAATCCACGCCTTTGGTAGACCCTTGAAAAATATTCTTTAAAAAATCCACGCCTTTGGTAGACCCTTGAAAAATATTCTTTAAAAAATCCACGCCTTTGGTAGACCGTTGAAAAATATTCTTTAAAAAATCCACGCCTTTGGTAGACCCTTGAAAAATATTCTTTAAAAAATCCACGCCTTTGGTAGACCGTTGAAAAATATTCTTTAAAAAATCCACGCCTTTGGTAGACCCTTGAAAAATATTCTTTAAAAAATCCACGCCTTTGGTAGACCCTTGAAAAATATTCTTTAAAAAATCCACGCCTTTGGTAGACCCTTGAAAAATATTCTTTAAAAAATCCACGCCTTTGGTAGACCCTTGAAAAATATTCTTTAAAAAATCCACGCCTTTGGTAGACCCTTGATAAATATTCTTTAAAAAATCCACGCCTTTGGTAGACCCTTGAAAAATATTCTTTAAAAAATCCACGCCTTTGGTAGACCCTTGAAAAATATTCTTTAAAAAATCCACGCCTTTGGTAGACCCTTGAAAAATATTCTTTAAAAAATCCACGCCTTGTAAAGGCCCCGAAAAAATATTCTTTAAAAAATCCACGCCTTTGGTAGACCCTTGAAAAATATTCTTTAAAAAAATCACGCCTGTGATAGCTGGCCTTGAAAAAAGATTATTTAAAAAATCCACGCCTTTGGTAGACCTCGAAAAAATATTCTTTAAAAATCCACGCCTTTTTAACACAAAAAAAAAATTAAAAAAAAATCTAATCAATCGTTTATAATTTTAAAAATCTGTGTTTGATCCTAAAAGTATGCTATAATTTTCTTTGCACACCAGCAGCAGCCTATGAAAAAAATGCCACTTTTTAAAAATCCATTTTTGTGTGGTTTTTCAGTTTCAGGTAATAGGCGCCCAGCACCGAACAGTAGAGTGTATTTCAGAACGTCATTGACTTCAAATGCAAATAACTTAGCAACTACTCAACCGATTTTCATAAAATTTGCACCAATGGTTAGAGGGAATTCTAATGTTTTTTATCATACTGAAGACTTTTTAAATTTCAAATACTTACCTCTCTGCATTGACTCTCAGTTATTAAAAAGACTTTCAATTTTCATTTTTTTATTTTCATTTTATTAAAATGTTTTCAATTTTTTTTAATTACCTGTTTTTTAAAATGTTTTTTATTTTATTTTTATATAATTTTTTTCTTCTTCTTTCTCTCAGCTTGTTACAATAAAACATAATTGTTACAATAAAACATAATCGAAAAGGAAAACGAAAAAAAATATTTTCTTTAACGCTTTTCGCTGGCAAATACTAGTTTACAGTTAAATTTTTTTAAATTTATTTATACTTTAATAGTTTATGTGTGTGTGTTTGTTTGTGAGTGTATATATAAGTGTATATATATCTATGTAAGTAGGTTGGTTGGTAGTTTCTTTGTTGTTATCCTGCTGTTAAGTTAAACTTTGTTTCTGTTTCTCATGGTTCATACAAAAAAATTATTACACTGTACAAAATTATGTCACACGGGCGCAGTAGCAACAACAATGGATGCTTTACAATTAGGATTTAATCGACAATGTTTTTTCTCATTAAAATTTGGAATTTTTATTTTAAGTAATTTATTTTTATTTTTTTTTAATTTAATTTTTTATTTAATTTAATATCTTATAATTAAGAGTTTATTTTTTTGTTAAAAATCTAATTAGCAAATATTTATTGTACCAAAAAAACAAGTAGACCACATTTTTAGCTTAAACATTAAAGTTGGGGGAGGGAGAAAACGGGCAGGGAGAGATAGTCACCAATTTGTTTATCAAATTTATTTTGAACTGCGTTTTTTTTTTTTGCTTTAATTTTTTATTTTTAATTTTTAAGGTTAGCAAAAAACTTATAGTTGGAAACATAATTTAACAATTTATACATGACCTGTAGGTTTATATATATACTGTTTTTGTTTATTATATATAGGAATATATATTGAACATTTTCTGTTTTTATTATTATTTTAAGTACAGTTTTTTTTTTAAATTTAGTTCAGCTGTTTATTTATCTACATTTGTAAGACTATATAAAACTTGTTTTATTTTTTTAGATTTTTTTTATTAATTTTCTTTATAAGAAATTAAAAATTTTTTTAAATATTATTAAATTAAAAATAATAATAAAAAAAGCTAAAATCTCCAATATTTGTTTAATCGTTTATTGTTATTGTTGTAATAAGTAATCAATTGGAACACATAATTTTCAAAATTAAATAAAGCAGGCAATATTGGTAGGTACCCCAAAAACACCAACGATTTTATTAATTCGATTTGTTTCTATAGAAAAATATCAGGTCCAAAGGCCCTTTAATTTTTGTATTTAAAAAACTTCATCACTAGTGGCCTGAAAATAAATTATCCTCTATAGAAAAAAAACTTGTGCGGACGGTCTGCAAATATTTTGTCAATAAGAAAAAACAGTCTCAATGTACTGAGCATTTTTTTCTACAGAAAAAATAATTTCTTAGGACCAAAAATAATTTCTATGGAAAAACATTTATCCTGAAGACCTGAAAATGTTTTCTATAGAAAAAACCAATCCCTTGAGCCTGAAAATATAGCTTTTTGTAGAATAAAATCAATCTCAGGAAATGGAAAATTTTCTGAAGGAAAAAAGAAGTACATGTAGTCTGCAAAAATGTTCAGAAGATAAAATGTGAACCTGAAGGTCTGCGAACTATTTTCTATGATTGAAAACAAATTCAAATTTTCTGTACAATTTCTATAGAAAAAAATTCGTACAGAAGTCGGCAATTTTTTTATTTTTTAGAAAAACTCAAATCTGAGCGGCCGTTGGATGCCCTGAGGTCCTTAGATATCCTAAATATAGATGGTCCACAAATTATTTTTAATACATACAAATCTGTTCTGAGGGCATACGATATTATTCTGTAGACAAAAATTGGTCCTGGAGGGAGGTACGACGACTTTTTCTATAACATATTTCAACAGGTCTGCAATGTTTTTTTATAAAAAACCAGTTTTGAGGACACACGATATTTTTTCTGTCCTGGAGGACTGCAAAGGACCTAAGGCTTAGTGTTCCTGTATAAAAATATGTTCTAACTTCTGTGATTTTTTTCCAATAGAAAAATTAGGTCGTTGGCAGTACATTTTTCTAGAAAAACTCAAGCCTGAACAAGTGCGAATTTTTCTACAATATGGAAAATCTGATCTGAGAGCCTCAGGTTCTATGGGTCTGCAAACTTTTTCGATACTTAAAAATTATTTGAAGGTACGATATTTTTTCTTCAGCCAAAATTAGTTCTGGAGGACTTTTTATAGAAAACCCCCGTCTTGTTTCCCTGCACAAAATAAAATTAGTACTTAGGGTCAAAAATAGCAAAAAAGTTGTCCTGGAGGTCTGAGATTTTTGATTGCGAGCGACTGAAAATTTCTATAAAAAATATAGACGTAGTCCTACGAATTTTTTCTATACAAAAATTCAATCCGTAGCGACTAAAAATTTTTCTACAAAATAATATTCAATAAAATCAAATCCGAGGGTCTCAGGTCCTGTGGGTCTGTAAATGTTTTCCATAGTTTCAAATCTGTTCGGAGGTATTGTCAATTTTTTTCAGGCTCCCTGAGGGCCTGGGATTTTTTTTTTAATTGAAAAAATGAATGCTGGAGGACTGTGGATGCCCGGGAACGATTTCTTTCTATGGAAATTCTTAGAGGGCTACAATTTTGTTTTTTATATAAAAAATTGTAATCCCGATAAAAAAAATAGTTCTGGAGGACTGTGGAAGACCAGGAAGGAATTTTTCAAGGATTTTTTTCTATAGCAATTTTTTCCCTAGGCGGCGATTTTTCCCGAGAGACCGACATTTTTTCTTTTAAAAAGTTTTACAAAAAAGCCCTGAGAGGCTGCCATGGGATTTTTTTAAATTAGTCCTGGATACCAGGAATGATTTTTTGTAATTTTTTGCTGTAGAAAATTGTATCCCGATTTTTTTTAGAAAAAAATAGTCCTGGAGGACCAGAAAGGAATTTTTCATCGAATTTTTCTATAGAAAAAGTCCTCAAGGACTGCGATTTTTGTTTGCTATAGAAACATTTTATCCCGAGTTCTGAGGGCCAGTTGTGTCCCTTCTACGAACTTAGTTTGGGGAAAAAATTGCGATGAGCAAAGCTTGAAAAAAATCTGGGATTCCCTTCGATAGCCGGACAGACGAACATTGGTAAATCGACTGAAAATTATCCAAAATGGATTTGGCCCAAAGAAAAATGGGGCCTAAAACTGATATTTCAATAAGACACAGTATTATTGTAGTAGCAAAACGTATGTACCCGTAAGGTAGGGGGTATAAAGATTTACAGCAATAGGCCTCAAGGGCATTCAATTGTATCCGATTTGTTCTCTATTGACAATTTCTTGGATCTGATTTTTTCCGTATAAAAAAAAATTTAAATCTTTTGGAACTGATTTTTGCAGGAGTGGATTTTTATAGAAAATATTTGCAGAACTTCACTGTCCTTTGGTAGTGATATTTTCTGTATAAAAAAAATTCGCAGGGCTTTTGGAGGTACTTAAATCGTTCCCATAGGAACCCAGACCCATGGAGCATATATTTTCCTGTAACAATTCGGTCTGAAGTTTGCTATAGACATTTTTTTTTTTTTTGTATTTCGGAATTGATTTATTATAAGAAATATTAGCAGTTCTATAGGCAAAATATTTTTTAGAAAAAAAAATGTCTACAATTCTACAAAATAATCCCTCAAGAGAGAAAACTTACTGTTCAATGGGACAGAATTTTTGTCCAAAAATTGGGTTTATTTTATTATTTTTTTTTCTAAAAAATGTCTGCATCTAAGGGACAGTTGTTTTCTTTTCTGAAAATTCGCAGGTCTCTGGACCTTTTTTCTAATAATACATATCGAAAAAATTTATTTTCCTCTGTATTATAACTTCGTAGTCCCTTGGGATTATCTTTAGTTTTGGTATGGACTTTGAGCTGGTGTTGGGATACCATTTGTAAAGCTATTCATGTAAGTATATTGAATTATTTTTTCTTTTATATTAAAAAACAAATTATCAGACCTATTTATATAATACAAAAGATCTTTGAAATCATACTTGGCTAATAATGAAGTGAAGTCTAAAGAAATATATTGCAGTTTTTATAAGAGAATTTAAAATTGCAATAATAAAATTATGTTTATTTATTATTCTTTTATTTTAGTTTTTTTTAATACCACTGAATCGGTAAACACAAAAACAATTGACTAAATGCATTTAAAAATATTTGTGGTTATTGTTTGATATTCTACATTATTGAAAATTAATTTTTATTTTAATATTAGTTTCCCTTTAACGATTTTTAGAAAATCGCAAAAAAATCAATGTTGAAATAAAAATCACTAAATGTGAAAGGAAGTGAAAAGGGGGAAATAGTAAACAGAAATGAAAACTTAAATGATATGCGTACATACATAAATAAGTAACTCGTTGCTATTGAAATTATTTTTTGTTTTCTTTTGTAGTTTTTTTTTATAACAAGTTATATTGTTAATTAATTGTTCTGTTTTGTTTCTTAAGTTGTTTTGTTTAAAATATAAACATTCTAACATAATACAATAAGTGTATTTGTTTTGTTTTTGTAATTTACATACTATAAACTATTATACAAACATATTTTCTTTTACTAATATTGTTTTTTTTTTTTTTTTTGTAACTTTAATACATAATACATACTAAAAACTAATTTGTGTAGCATTTAATAACTGTGTGTAAGTTGTTTTTTATTTATTTTTTATTGTTTTTTACTTTTTTATTTTATTATTACATTTTGTGTGTTTGTGTTTGTTTTGTAAAATATTTCACTAATACAAATTATAAACAGAATTGAAATTAAAATTATTACTTTTTCAAGGGTTTGTGTTTCATTGTTTATATTTTGGGAGGAAAGTTTTCTGTAAAAAATAAATAAATGTGATTTTCAATTTTTTCAAGTATGTAACTTTTTGAAGCGAATAACATATTTAATAAATCTAAACGAAATGTAAAATTGTATATGACGTATTTGTATAAGATAATTATAAGAATGGACATAATTTCTATGGTTAAACCGAAAAGGTAGCCCTCAATTAATGCGATTTTCCTCTATTTCAATAGAAAACTTTTATTTTCAGTATAGAGAAATTTCAAACATTATTAGTACAAATGAGTATAACAATAATTAAATACGAGACTAATACATTTTGTCAAGTTTTTTGTTTAAAAAAAAATCTCGTTTAGTAGGCATTATAGGCTACTATTTCGGCTTTGTTCGATATTAAAAGTGTCCCATTGATTTCCACATTTTTATTTATATTGTATACAATATTTTAAAATTGTATCAAATATTTAAATTAAAACAAAAAAAGTTAACAAAAATTAAATTATGAATTAGAAATTAATAAAAAAAAATAGATAACATATTCACATAAAAACCATTAAGAAAAATACCTTAGTCGTATGACATCCACTATACAATACACATGAACACAATGAAAATATAGAAGAGATGCTCCTACGGAGATGCTTCCGGACCTAATTCGGTACGATATTCAAAATTTCATGTCAATCAGACAAATATAGGGTCTCCAATACACAATTTACGTGAAATTGTACAAAAATATATATGGGAGCTGTATTGAAATCAGAACCGATTTTAAGAAAACTTGGCCCAAGCCATTCTAAACTGCATACAGGACGCTATACAAAATTGCATTTCTGTTTTAATCTAAAGGAATTTAAGGAAAACTTGGCACAAGACATTCTAGGACGGAAAAGTATTAGGTCTACTGTGCACAATTTACGAAAAAAATGGAGAAAAATATATATGAAAGCTATATTCAAATCTGAAATGATTTTAAGATAATTTAATACAATTTATTCTAGACTCAATCCGATACGCCGTGCAAAATTTCTTGTCAATCAGAAAAATATTGCATCTTCGACACACCATTTACATTAAGTTGGAAAAAAAATTTAGGACGCTATACAATTTCAATTCGATGCGCTCTGCATTGCGTATCATTTAAACAAAGATGCAGTTCATAGTACACTATTTACAAGAAACCTGGTGGAAATTATATACGGATCAAAATGGTTGATTTGAAGAAAGCCGTACACGTTCCTTTATGAAAATAAAGTACGCTATACAAAATTACATTTCAAATGGTCGAACTTTGGATCCATGTTACACCATTTACATAAAATTGGAAGAAAAAAAATATTCTAAACTCACTTCGGTAAGCTCTGCAGAATTGCGTATCAATTCAACAATGATTGGGTTCTTGGATACGGATCAAAATGGTGGCTTCGTAAAAAGACATCATGGAAATATTCTAATGTAAGAGGAGCTAGAGGCGTTTTTATAGATGATCAGTAGGTATTCTTATAAAATACCAGTTGATCCTCCAATGGAAGTTATTATTTATGCTAACAGGCCAACAGATTTTCAGGTTTTCTAAAAGAAGGCCGATATGTAGAAGACCAGTAGGTCGTCCAAAAAATGGTTTCAAAGAAGAGGTCTGCTTTTTGGGTAATTTAATTCTATATTCTTGGCTAAAATTCATGGTCAGAAGAAAACTCGAATCATGATTGCTTCAAATTTCTCCACTGGAGCTAACCCTTTTAAGAGGTCAATTCTTTATCTAAATCTGAACCGATTCTAACCAATTTCAATGGAATCCGTCTCTTGGTCTCTTTATTAGACTATATAATTACCAACCTATTTCCGATGTGGGACACGAATGGGATTGGATTGTCGGTTCCGACAGGAAAACAACTGGTGACAAACACAAACTGCCTGTGGGTAGGTATATAGATCCCATCTTCGGATTTAGTGTTAGTTTGTAAAAAAAAAATATTACCATATATAATCAAGGTTAGTGAAGGAAATATTTATCCTTTTTAGGTTAGTTACAAAAAAAATTATCGATGGGTCACATTTTCAGATTTTATTTAGGTTTGGTAAAAATATTACAATGAACACCGTTTGATATCAAATCGGTTACTTCATTGCATTGATGAAGACACCGATTTGATATCAAACTATGTCCATTGCAATATCATTATAAAGTCTAAATGGAATCAGAAAAATTTGGACTCATCGATACAATTTTTCTCGTACCTACCCTACATATAAAGTCTAAATGAAATCAGAAAAATTTGACTCATCGATACAATTTTTCTTGTACCTACCCTACATATAAAGTCTAAATGAAATCAGAAAAATTGGACTTATAGATACAATTTTTCTTGTACCTACCCTACATAGGATAAACATTATCGTCAGTAACATTAATTGTACATGGCAATTTATTTAAAAACTGGATTGTAAAAAAATTCAAAATTATCAAATTATAGCCTTGTTAAATATATTATTAAAAAAATTTGCATGATTATTATTTCTTTTGGGGGAGGTACCAAATGGTGTTATCGACCGATATTCCCTACATTCGAATTATGTGCAAGGTTTGAATTAAATCGAATGCTCACTGAGGTAGTTATATTTCGATGAGGAACATTTTTGCCGTAGCATAAGCCTGAGGGTATAAACATTTGACAATGTGTGGGAGGCACCAGAAAGCGTGAACCATTAGAAGGATTTGGTTAGATTGTATAAATAGGTTCAAATCGGATACGCCGTATGTTATTATAAAATCATATTCAGCAACATATTGACCATTTTATGGGGGTGGTACGCAAAAGATATGAACAGATGAGTCCCACCTTCGGACATGATCTAGGATTGTTGCAATCATTGCGATGTGCAATCATCAATGGATCTAATCGGATTCTACCTATTGAATTTACATGTTTTCAAAATGTTGAGCCTTTGTGGGGTGGAGAGGTATCAGAAAGAGTGGACCAATTGCTCCCATCTATGGATTTGATTGGTAAAAATATTGTGATGTGCAAAGTTGTCACTTTGATGGAGTCTACCGGAACCGGTCGTTATCTAGGTTCGGTACAATTATTACGACGAGCCCGATTTGAATGATTTCCTTCATATGAGATTTCTAAATGTTCAAAATTTTGACATTATGTTAGGGAGGGGGAGATACCAGAAACAGTGGCGCGATGGGTTCCATAATGAAACATTTTAAAGTCCGGCAATATTTGTCAAATTGAACACGCCCTTCGCATGTTATTATAAATGTATTCGTCAACAATATTTTGAACATTTTGTGTGGGCGATAACAGAAGTAGTTGACCGGTGGTATAATGGTTGGATCAAAACGGTTATTCAACTACAACTTATATGAAATGAATTTGGCAAAAAAAAAATCTTATTTGGATGAGGCATATTTTAGCCTAAAAGCTGAGGGCATAATTACGGAAAAGGATTTCGTCGAAATACAATTGACCACGGTTTTATGTTATAAAATATATATATATATAAACAATACTTATTTAAATTAAAATATAAAAACAAATATAAATTTTATCAATTTGAATAACAGTACAGTAAACCATCGGTATAACGAATAATCAGTTTAACGAATGAACAAAATAGTCAATTTTTCAAATTTTTGTACTAGGTATTACGAATGGTGCAAAACATAATAGTTTTGTCTTAGTTTATGTTAGAAATGACAATTAATGTATTTAATAAAATTTCAACACAAAATAATCTTCGTGATACAACGAATTTTTCGTATAACGAATGGGCCTGACAATATATCAATCGTTATACCGGACATTGACTGCATTGTAAAAATCGTAAAAAATTTAAAAATATGTGAATATTTGCAAAACTGATTACTTAGTATATAACAAAAAAATTAATTGGGAATAATAAGATATTTAAATGTACATTTAAATTATACAATTTTGTTTTAAAACATAGAAATACAAATTGTATTTAAAATAACTTCTCAAATTATTTGTTAATTTCAATATCCGATTTTTTATATACTTATTAAAATATTAGTCATTGATAACAAACCGTGAAAATTTTAAATAAAATAAAAAAAAAAACAATTTTGAAAATTTATTAAATTTAAAAAAAAAAACATTTGAAATTGCTTACTAATTTGGAAATTTTGAATTTTGAAATATTTGAAATGTTTGTATATAATTATATTATTATAATATTATTTAAAATTTTTGAACTCTTTACAAATTTTACTTTATTATACATTTATAAATATTTTCAAACATGTTTTAATTTATTAAAATAATTTTAAAATATTCTATAACATTCTTGTTTTAAATAAAATAATTAAATATTTAATTGTTATTTAATTTTTTTTTTAAATATTGATTTATTTTCAAAGATATTGCAACATATCTGATTTTTTATTAAAAATGCATCCTTGAAAAGAACTTGAAAATCACATTTATTTATTTTTTATTAAAATATTTAATTACATTTTTTTTTGCATTAATTACTGTTTTGTGTTATGAGGCTTTTTGTGTGTGGATGGGAATTTTAAGACTAATTTAAGTATTAAGTTACTTCTTCTTTACATTTTCATTATTTCCATTTCAAAATACTAAAAAAAACACATCATTACATACTCTCATCTATACACAATGGGGAACTACAATCAAATCTATTTTCAAAAAACCAAAACAATTTTCTGCTAAGTATTGGACCGCTCTTATACACATTTTTTCAAAATAAAATAATTATTTATTAAACACTTTTCTTTACAAGTTTCCAAAAAGATCTTGCCTCAACTTATTATTTGTCTTCTTCTTCTTCAATCAATTATAATTTTCAATAAAACATTTCATATTTAAAGAAATTTCTCGATTTACGTGAACCCATCAATAATTGTTGTTGTTCTTGTCTTTCTAAATCATCATCGTCGTCGTCGTCCTCTTCATCACCACGAGTGTGATGACCATCAAATGCATTCTCATAATCCAGTTCAACATCATCACCTTCGGTGTTGGCATAATCATCTTCTATATCTCCATCATCTTCCGCATCCGTCGTCGTCACTTCTTCAAGTTCTTCTTCATCAAAGGCCGCCATCATCATCATTACATTCCGTTCCGCTTCGTGATCCTTTTTTACTCAAATAATACTTTCGTCATTGTTGCGCGTCAGACGTATGGTTGTGGTGGTGGAAGTGGTGGCCGAACTGCCCTCACCATCACTGCCACTACCGGCACCAACACCACCTCGGTGGTGCTGATGATCACGACGATTCGCCGGATCAATGGTCACAACGATATTTTCATCATCATACAAATCGAAATCTTCATCATTGTCGTCGTCATAGTCGGACGTGGAGGTGGAAAGTAAAGCTGTCGTAACCTGACTCTTTTTATTACTACCCAATGCGGAACTGCTGCTGCCCGAACCGGCAGCACCCGACGAACTATGAGCTCCCATGCCACGTCGAATTTGGGCACGTGGTGTCAGGCGTGAGAGCAGGGGTTCTCGGCCGCTGCTGCGCAGTACCTTTTCACTGTTGGTACTGGCGTGATCGGCCCGTTCCGCATCGCTTAACATTGCTTCCCATTCCTCGCCGGCCGGTTCACACAGCGATTTCGAGTATCCATGATGATAAGATTCCTCGGGGATAGTGTCTCTACGGATCGGCAATTCGACAATTTAGAGATTAGATGGAGAATTGTTTTTGATTTGATTTTTGGTTTGGTTTCGAATGGATGAATGTGGTGGAATTTTGCAAATATTTGAGTTTTTGGTTTGGTTTTCGATTTCGATTTGAAAGAGAGAAAAAAATGTCAAAGATATTATGAGATGAGTTATGTTTGGAAAAATAATTGGTTGTAGATTTTAGTTTTTTTTTTTTTCAATTTTGTTGTTGTAATAATAAATTTTATTGCTAAATAAAATTTTGAAAAAAAGTAACACAATATTTAAAGCTAAACACCAATTTTCAAAACAGATCGGTTTTAGGCGAATTTTAATTTGCGGAAAAGGGCTTAAGTTAAAGTTTTAATAAAAAAAATATTAAAATCTGCAATAATTTTGAGCGATATCAAGGGAAGTAAGAGGCGTGGATTTTTTTAAGAATTTTTTTCCGGGCCTAACAAAGGCGTGGATTTTTAAAGAACATTTTTGACGGGGTCTAACAAAGGCGAGGCGTGGATTTTTTAAAGAACATTTTTGACGGGGTCTAACAAAGGCCAGGCGTGGATTTTTTAAAGAATATTTTTGACGGGGTGTAACAAAGGCGAGGCGTGGATTTTTTAAAGAATATTTTTGCGAGGGTCTACCAAAGGCGAGGCGTGGATTTTTTAAAGAATATTTTTGAGAGGGTCTACCAAAGGCGAGGCGTGGATTTTTTAAAGAATATTTTTGAGAGGGCCTACCAAAGGCGAGGCGTGGATTTTTTAAAGAATATTTTTGAGAGGGTCTACCAAAGGCGTGGATTTTTAAAAAAATATTTTTGAGAGGGTCTACCAAAGGCGAGGCGTGGATTTTTTAAAGAATATTTTTGAGAGGATCTACCAAAGGCGAGGCGTGGATTTTTTAAAGAATATTTTTGAGAGGGTCTACCAAAGGCGTGGATTTATTTAAGAATATTTTTGAGAGGGTCTACCAAAGGCGTGGATTTATTTTTGAGAGGGTCTACCAAAGGCGTGGATTTTTTAAAAAATATTTTTGAGAGGGTCTACCAAAGGCGAGGCGTGGATTTTTTAAAGAATATTTTTGAGAGGGTCTACCAAAGCCGAGGCGTGGATTTTTTAAAGAATATTTTTGAGAGGGTCTACCAAAGGCGAGGCGTGGATTTTTTAAAGAATATTTTTGAGAGGGTCTACCAAAGGCGAGGCGTGGATTTTTTAAAGAATATTTTTGAGAGGGTCTACCAAAGGCGAGGCGTGGATTTTTTAAAGAATATTTTTGAGAGGGTCTACCAAAGGCGAGGCGTGGATTTTTTAAAGAATATTTTTGAGAGGGTCTACCAAAGGCGAGGCGTGGATTTATTAAAGAACATTTTTTCAGAGTCTACCAAAGGCGTGGATTTTTTAAAGAACATTTTTTCAGAGTCTACCAAAGGCGTGGATTTTTTAAAGAACATTTTTTCAGAGTCTACCAAAGGCGTGGATTTTTTAAAGAACATTTTTTCAGAGTCTACCAAAGGCGTGGATTTTTTAAAGAACATTTTTTCAGAGTCTACCAAAGGCGTGGATTTTTTGAAGAACATTTTTTCAGAGTCTACCAAAGGCGTGGATTTTTTAAAGAACATTTTTTTAGAGTCTACCAAAGGCGTGGATTTTTTAAAGAACATTTTTTTCAGAGTCTACCAAAGGCGTGGATTTTTTAAAGAACATTTTTTCAGAGTCTACCAAAGGCGTGGATTTTTTAAAGAACATTTTTTCAGAGTCTACCAAAGGCGTGGATTTTTTAAAGAACATTTTTTCGGAGTCTACCAAAGGCGTGGATTTTTTAAAGAACATTTTTTCAGAGTCTACCAAAGGCGTGGATTTTTTAAAGAACATTTTTTCAGAGTCTACCAAAGGCGTGGATTTTTTAAAGAACATTTTTTCAGAGTCTACCAAAGGCGTGGATTTTTTAAAGAATATTTTTGAGAGGCTCTACCAAAGGCGTGGATTTTTTAAAGAATATTTTTGAGAGGCTCTACCAAAGGCGAGGCGTGGATTTTTTAAAGAATATTTTTGAGAGGCTCTACCAAAGGCGAGGCGTGGATTTTTAAAAGAATATTTTTGAGAGGCTCTACCAAAGGCGAGGCGTGGATTTTTTAAAGAATATTTTTGAGAGGCTCTACCAAAGGCGAGGCGTGGATTTTTTAAAGAATATTTTTGAGGGGTCTATCAAAGGCGAGGCGTGGATTTTTTAAAGAATATTTTTGACGGGTCTACCAAAGGCTAGGCGTGGATTTTTTAAAGAATATTTTTGAGAGGCTCTACCAAAGGCGAGGCGTGGACTTTTTAAAAAATATTTTTGAGAGGCTCTACCAAAGGCTAGGCGTGGACTTTTTTTAAAAAATATTTTTGAGAGGCTCTACCAAAGGCTAGGCGTGTATTTTTTAAAAAATATTTTTAGAGGCTCTACCAAAAACTAGGCGTGGATTTTTTAAAGAATATTTTTGAGAGGGTCTACCAAAAACTAGGCGTGGATTTTTTAAAGAATATTTTTGAGAGGGTCTACCAAAAACTAGGCGAGGATTTTTTAAAGAATATTTTTGAGAGGGTCTACCAAAAACTAGGCGTGGATTTTTTAAAGAATATTTTTGAGAGGGTCTACCAAAAACTAGGCGTGGATTTTTTAAAGAACATTTTTTCAGAGTCTACCAAAGGCGTGGATTTTTTAAAGAACATTTTTTCAGAGTCTACCAAAGGCGTGGATTTTTTAAAGAACATTTTTTCAGAGTCTACCAAAGGCGTGGATTTTTTAAAGAACATTTTTTCAGAGTCTACCAAAGGCGTGGATTTTTTAACGAACATTTTTTCAGAGTCTACCAAAGGCGTGGATGTTTTAAAGAACATTTTTTCAGAGTCTACCAAAGGCGTGGATTTTTTAAAGAACATTTTTTCAGAGTCTACCAAAGGCGTGGATTTTTTAAAGAATATTTTTGAGAGGCTCTACCAAAGGCGTGGATTTTTTAAAGAATATTTTTGAGAGGCTCTACCAAAGGCGTGGATTTTTTAAAGAATATTTTTGAGAGGCTCTACCAAAGGCGTGGATTTTTTAAAGAATATTTTTGAGAGGCTCTACCAAAGGCGTGGATTTTTTAAAGAATATTTTTGAGAGGCTCTACCAAAGGCGTGGATTTTTTAAAGAATATTTTTGAGAGGCTCTACCAAAGGCGTGGATTTTTTAAAGAATATTTTTGAGAGGCTCTACCAAAGGCGTGGATTTTTTAAAGAATATTTTTGAGAGGCTCTACCAAAGGCGAGGCGTGGATTTTTCAAAGAATATTTTTGAGAGGCTCTACCAAAGGCGAGGCGTGGATTTTTTAAAGAATATTTTTGACGGGTCTATCAAAGGCGAGGCGTGGATTTTTTAAAGAATATTTTTGACAGGTCTACCAAAGGCTAGGCGTGGATTTTTTAAAGAATATTTTTGAGAGGCTCTACCAAAGGCGAGGCGTGGACTTTTTAAAAAAATATTTTTGAGAGGCTCTACCAAAGGCTAGGCGTGGACTTTTTTTAAAAAATATTTTTGAGAGGCTCTACCAAAGGCTAGGCGTGGATTTTTTAAAAAATATTTTTGAGAGGCTCTACCAAAAACTAGGCGTGGATTTTTTAAAGAATATTTTTGAGAGGGTCTACCAAAAACTAGGCGTGGATTTTTTAAAGAATATTTTTGAGAGGGTCTACCAAAAACTAGGCGAGGATTTTTTAAAGAATATTTTTGAGAGGGTCTACCAAAAACTAGGCGTGGATTTTTTAAAGAATATTTTTGAGAGGGTCTACCAAAAACTAGGCGAGGATTTTTTAAAGAATATTTTTGAGAGGGTCTACCAAAAACTAGGCGTGGATTTTTTAAAGAATATTTTTGAGAGGGTCTATCAAAGGCGAGGCGTGGATTTTTTAAAGAATATTTTTTTTGGGTCCATCAAAGGCGAGACGTGGATTTTTTAAAGAATATTTTTGAGGGGTCCATCAAAGGCGAGACGTGGATTTTTTAAAGAATATTTTTGAGGGGTCCATCAAAGGCGAGACGTGGATTTTTTAAATAATATTTTTGAGGGTTCTACCAAAGGCTAGGCTTGGATTTTTTAAAGAATATTTTTGAGAGGGTCCGTCAAATGCGAGGCGTGGATTTTTTAAAGAATATTTTTGAGAGGGTCTACCAAAGGCGAGGCTTGGATTTTTTAAAGAATATTTTTGAGAGGGTCTAACAAAGGCGAGGCGTGGATTTTTTAAAGAATATTTTTGAGGGGTCTATCAAAGGCGAGGCGTGGATTTTTTAAAAAATATTTTTGAGGGGTCTAGCAAAGGCGAGGCGTGGATTTTTTAAAGAATATTTTTGAGGGGTCTAACAAAGGCGAGGCGTGGATTTTTTAAAGAATATTTTTTCTGGGTCTAACAAAGGCGAGGCGTGGATTTTTTAAAGAATATTTTTGAGAGGGTCTACCAAAGGCGAGGCGTGGATTTTTTAAAGAATATTTTTGAGAGGCTCTACCAAAGGCGAGACGTGGATTTTTCAAAGAATATTTTTGAGAGGCTCTACCAAAGGCGAGGCGTGGATTTTTTAAAGAATATTTTTGAGAGGCTCTACCAAAGGCGAGGCGTGGATTTTTTAAAGAATATTTTTGAGAGGCTCTACCAAAGGCGAGGCGTGGATTTTTTAAAGAATATTTTTGAGAGGCTCTACCAAAGGCGAGGCGTGGATTTTTTAAAGAATATTTTTGAGAGGCTCTACCAAAGGCGAGGCGTGGATTTTTTAAAGAATATTTTTGAGAGGGTCTACCAAAGGCGAGGGGTGGATTTTTTAAAGAATATTTTTGAGAGGCTCTACCAAAGGCGAGGCGTGGATTTTTTAAAGAATATTTTTGAGAGGCTCTACCAAAGGCGAGGCGTGGATTTTTTAAAGAATATTTTTGAGAGGCTCTACCAAAGGCGAGGCGTGGATTTTTTAAAGAATATTTTTGAGAGGCTCTACCAAAGGCGAGGCGTGGATTTTTTAAAGAATATTTTTGAGAGGCTCTACCAAAGGCGAGGCGTGGATTTTTTAAAGAATATTTTTGAGAGGCTCTACCAAAGGCGAGGCGTGGATTTTTTAAAGAATATTTTTGAGAGGCTCTACCAAAGGCGAGGCGTGGATTTTTTAAAGAATATTTTTGAGAGGCTCTACCAAAGGCGAGGCGTGGATTTTTTAAAGAATATTTTTGAGAGGCTCTACCAAAGGCGAGGCGTGGATTTTTTAAAGAATATTTTTGAGAGGCTCTACCAAAGGCGAGGCGTGGATTTTTTAAAGAATATTTTTGAGAGGCTCTACCAAAGGCGAGGCGTGGATTTTTTAAAGAATATTTTTGAGAGGCTCTACCAAAGGCGAGGCGTGGATTTTTTAAAGAATATTTTTGAGAGGCTCTACCAAAGGCGGCGTGGAGGCGTGGATTTTTTAAAGAATATTTTTGAGAGGCTCTACCAAAGGCGAGGCGTGGATTTTTTAAAGAATATTTTTGAGAGGCTCTACCAAAGGCGAGGCGTGGATTTTTTAAAGAATATTTTTGAGAGGCTCTACCAAAGGCGAGGCGTGGATTTTTTAAAGAATATTTTTGAGAGGCTCTACCAAAGGCGAGGCGTGGATTTTGAGAGGCTCTACCAAAGGCGAGGCGTGGATTTTTTAAAGAATATTTTTAGAAATCAATATAAGGCGCAGATTTTTTGAATAATATTTTTAGGGACTCTTACAAAGAACCTAAAATGGTGTTGATCCTTTAAAGAATATTTCTAGGGGCCATTAGTAAGGTCTTAAAATCGATCCCACCAATCGAGGTGTGAATTTTGAAAGAATATGTGTCGGGCATTTTGTATTTTTATTTATTTATTTTTTTTTTTTTTGAGAATAATTTCTGGCCTAATAAAGTTGTAGGACTTTTAACGAATATTTATATTCTGGGAAGGATATCGCTCAAAACTCTTGCTGAAATGTTTTTCTAATTTTTTTAATTATTTGGATTTTAAAATAGTTTATAAAATATATTCTTGATATAAACAATAACTTAAGCCACAATTAATTAATAAACTTATTAAATTTTTAGTACACATTTTTTATTTGGTTAAGCAAATTGCTAAAATATTCCGGGTATAAAAAATTTCAATTTTTTATTTTGGAATATCCAGCAAATTGTTTCCCATGCGGTTAATTATAACAAATAGCCAATTAGTTAGCGCTTAATTAGAAAATAAAAACAAGCTTTCAAAATAAGCCATTATTCGGTTTTACGAATATGATACTGTGTTAAAGTTAAGCGGGTGTGTTTTTAGATTTTTAAAAGTGTGTGTGTGTGTGTGTTAAGATTTTAGAAAGGTGTTATAGTAGTAGTAGCAGTAAAGAAAAATAAGGCAGTAAATTATTACCAAAAGATGTTGTAACGCAAAATAGAAATAAAGGAAACAAAATTTCAAAATGCAGTGGAAAGTTTATATAATTAAATGAGGATTATTTAAAAACAAATTAAAATATTAAAAATAAAAAATATATTTTTAATAAATAAATATTTTTTTAATATTAAAAAAAATCTTTTTAATCTGATTATTAAAAAAAATATTATATTTTTTAATAATGAATATTTTTAATTTAATGATTTTTTTTTGTAATTTTTTATATTATATAGGTTTAAGTTTTATATATATTTTTTCTATATTTTGTAAATTATTTTTTATATAAATTTTCCACTGTATTTTTTTATATCAGTTTTGGTTTTTGTTTTTTGTCTGTTTATGTTAAAAACAGTATATATATGTTATTTAAGAAAGAAGAAAAAGGAAAAATATTTTAAACAAAAATAATTGTAACTAAAATTTAAAGCAGCAGCAGAACAAATAGTAGTAGTAGAAGAAGAAAAGAAATTGGTTATATTTAAATCGGTAGATACATACATTCATACATGCAGCAAAATAAGTAAATAGTTTAATATATATGTATATAATTTTTAGTAAATTCAAGCAATAATATCATTAGCTTTTTTGTAAATATCATAAATATATATTGGGGAATGAAATAATAATAAGAATAATAATACGATTTAAGGTCTGAAGGAAATCGTAACGGGTCGTTAGATGACCTTTTTTCTTGTTTAAAATCGTTGAAATTGTTTTATATCAAATTCGTTATTAATATCCAGTTATTTTGGGGGCTATTATTAGATTAATTAAATTATTAAAATATATATAAACTAAAATACATAACATGCGTTGTTTTTATTATTATATTATTTTTTTTTTTTTTTTTGGTTTTTGTTGGTTAATTTGGAAAACAATACAATTAGGTTAGACTTATTAAATTCATTGGATTTTTTTGGTTTTGTTATTTGTATGGTTTTCTTAGTTTTTTTCGTGGGGGTTAATTCTATACAAGAATTGTTGTTATAATAAACGTGTTTTATTGTTTATTTGTATTTTGTACTAATTTACAACATTTTGTTTAGATTGTGTTAAAGCTCATTTGTACAAAATCGAGTTCGGATTGTGGGTTTTTTTATTGTGGCAGATAGAACATTTTTTAGAAAAAAATAATTGATATTTTATTTAACGATTGAGGAAAATTCTTACGAAGCGAATTAATGGGAATCTCCCATTCTCGATTTAAAATTTTTATGACATGCCAACCGGTTAGCAAATGGACGCGCGTTACACGGAAGACTTGTAAATTTGTATATATGCACTTAAAAGCCCATTAACGGACCCTAGTTCAATTAAAGCATCCAGTCAGGAATTATAATCTAGCCTATAAAGGTAAAAAATTTTGGCTTTCGGTAGGCCTATTCTGTAACTTTTAACAATTATCGATATTGTTTACATTTCTTTTGTTATTGTAAAAACAACAAAACAAATGAAATGGTTGTGAAATAAACAATATCGAATGTTGTTAAAAAGTTAGAGAATAGGCCTACTGGTTTAGCTATTCGAAAACATTTCTCTAATAGAAAATTAAATTCCCTAGGACTCATTGTTCCGAATTTCTTCAAAGTTAGCTCAGACTTATCTAAAGGCCGTCAAGAAATTGTTAATATGAACCCACCTAAAATAACAAACGACCATCTGGTAGTTCTACTGGTCTAAATATTAGGATACTTGTCAGTCTTTTTCTATGTTGACTGGTCAAACATTGTGCAATACTACATTTTTGGCACAGTCGAAATCGTTTTTAACAGAAAAGTTTCTTTTATTTGAAATCGATTATAAATACTATCAAATATTGCGACAATGTGATAATCGATTCGATTTTTTCTCTTATATTTAGTTAATTTGGCGTTGCCAAATTAGAATTATGGATGGCAACTGTTGTCAACGTCAGTTGCTTCAAATAGAATTTTTTGGCAACCATTTATTTCTGGTTCCTGTTTAGTTCTGTTTAGCAATAATAACTGAAATTGTAGGGTTTCAATATTGGTTAAAATTACTACCAAAGAACAATTTGAGGTCTTAATTGCGCGGATGGAAGCTCACCCAAATGTAGCACGCGGGTGCGGACTTTTGGTCAAACCAAAGCCACTACCGATGATGTGTGGAAGGCCATTTCAGGGGACCTTAACAGATATGGCCCACCAACACGCACTCCAAATGAATGGCTGAGAGTTTTGATTCATTTTATGGCATAGTTGAAAAAGAAGATGGTGCAGAATAAAAGAAACCATAACATCACCGGTGGTGGACCATCGGAATAAGTGTTGTTATCAGCATTGAAGCAGGCGGCAGCGGACCTGTTATTACACATGGGTTGGACATTAAATCCAGAAGGTACATTGGATATGGAGAATCCAGAAGATACATTGAATGTGGAGAAACTGCTTGAAATCGAGTTAAACACTGACAAGGAACAGGAAAATGTAGTGAAACAAGTTAGATAAAATGTTTAGCGTTTTTTCTGGAGGCGCAATAGTATTGCCAGAATTTACGAACAAGAGTAACTTCGGTCAAAACTACCGACATTGTGGGTTGAGCCATGCCAGGGTTTTTGTCATTGCCATGGGACTTTTGAAAACTTCCCTCCGCAAAAAAACTCAGAGCTGCACACACTTTTAAGATAGGAGGAATTGCTGTTGGACCGTCCTTCTTTTCGGAAACTAGGAAAAAATAGTTCCGCTGAGGTTATGATCACTTAAAATAAGCTTTAATGAAATATTATATTCAATTTTTTGTTTGTTTACAATAATTCTAATATTTCAGAAGTGTCAAAACAGTATTATCGACGGTAACTGAGAAAAGTTGATATTCATAATGTTAAAAGCTGATATTCAGTGGCGTTGCCCGTTGAAATCGCAACTGGAGTTTGGTTCCATAATCGACCCATAACCATTCGAATTCACATGATTGCAAATATTGATCAGACTTTCCTAAACACAGTCCTCGGGAAAAGTCTGTTTGAATTCGAATTCCTGATTTTTGCTGTAAACACGATACAGGCCACAGTTAAGGACCAATAAAGTAATAGTCAATTGTTTCAGATGCCCCAAAATCTCTTGATCGTCACGAAATTTGCTTGAGAGTTCGGTTCTAATCAATTAATCTATATTAATAAAACAGTAACGTGATTGACTGACTGACTTAATGATTTGAACGCCCAGAAGAAATGGCTGAAGCTAAAATCTGGAAATTTTTATAGTCCAAGATGTCAGATTGGGCTGGATTTTGGGAAACTCGTATTATAACGACACGAAAAGTACTAAATATGGTACTGTTTTTATTTGGTAGATCTAGAACTCTTAAATTTGAAATAAGGATCACAGGTAAAGTGTAGAATAGATTTTCGGTGATAATCCAAATAATTTGAAACGCCGAAAAAATTTTTTGTGTTATCGAACGTTAAATCTTGAATAGCCACAGTCGATTTAGACATGGGTGTCCGTCCGTCTGTCCATTCTAAATTGTAAAATGAAATTGATAAAATACTTGTTTTTGTCGGGTATCACACTGTGTTTTTTTTTTTTTTTTTTTTTTGCTATAGAAAAATTTTATTTGAATGTCTTTGAAATGTTATATACAAAAGCACTTCTGAGGGCTCGCGATTTATTTTTTTTTTTACAGAAAAAAATCAGTCCTGTGGGCCTGTGATTTTTTTATAGAAAAGAAAACAGTCTTCACGACCAGGGTTTACTCTATAGAATGACACGAACAATTTTCTATGAAACCAAAATTGGTTCTACAATATGTAATTTTTTGCAGACTGCATTTCTATAAACAAAAAAAAATTAAAAAATAAAGTGTTTTTTTACAGTTTGCAGAGGTCTATGGAATCTGTCTATTGTCGCGGAGGGTTTGGGTAAAAATATGATGTGCAATGAATGGAGAGGTACCAGAAAGAGACCAATGTCTACCATTCTCAGGCTTGGTAAATATATTACGAAGTTGACAGTTTTGATCAAATCGAATACTTTATTAGCTTAATTTTATGACAGGTGGAGTGAAGGTGCCAGAAAGGTCTAATTTCCGGACTTGATCTAGGCCTGGTAATAGTATTTTTTCTAAAAGTCTTTTTTTTATATACTCGTCGCTTTTTGTTGTTGATCGGTTAATTTTTAAGAACATAAAATTGCCAAGAAATATATTTAATAATTTAAATTTCTAGTGGCTCTAAAGAACTAAGTTTTTTTTTTTAAATTTTCGGATCAAATAATAATTTTGTTATTTTTAAATTTTTTAAAATTTATATTTGGCATTTAAATACGTATAATTATATATGGGAAAATACAAAATATTACTATAATAAATATAATATCTGCCACAATAAAAAAAACAATTATCCGATGTTAGTGCAATTAATAAATTTTGTTAATATTTAAAAAATATATACAGCCAATTTACAATATTTGTGTGTGGTTTTTATATACAAATGGCTTTACACTCTACAACTACAAACATATACACTCTCTTTTTAAAAAGGTTAAACAAATTTGGACTCCTTGATGTACTTACACATTCACAGACTGATTGGTGTTTTTAATTAATTCGGATTATTATTAAATTTTATGATTTGGGAATTTAGTGGCGATTTTTTGTATATACAACAAAAAACTATTTTATATACAATAATTATTTTTAAATATATTTGGGGAACGTTGTGTGTAAATTCGTTAAATATTATTATTATGAAAGTTGTCAAGTGGTTGGGAGAGGGGTTTTTGTTGATACCACAAACATAGGATGGCATGCTGTTTTTGTTGTTAAATTCCCCACATTCTGTCTTTATTCTTTGGATTTAAGGAATTTATTATTTTTGGATGAATTTTAAGGCCCACTCGTGGTTGTTACTCGGGTATATACAAATACACATTTTTAATATATCCACCATGATTTTTTTTTACATTAGGAGGACCATGTTTTCTAGATCACCATTATCATCATCTTCGTTAGTTAGGTTATTTGTCTTTAGTTTAGAATATGTAGGAGGGGTTTTAGTTCAATTTTCAAAACTACATGGTTCAAACTACAAATGTGTGTTGTTAATTATTTCGTACAAAGGGTGGATGATGGTCTTTAAGTTTGTTTTTATTTTTTTCTACGTTTCATTATCTTTGTCGTTAGAATCATCACTAAAAAAGAAAAAAATCGGAATTGGAAGAAAAAAATAAAACGGGAAACATGTGGTGAGTTTCGAAATGATTGTCGTTGTTATTAATTTTTGATTTTACTTTTTTAGTTTGGTTAGTTTGAAAAACAAAAAAATTGTTAATATTTCTTTGGTTTAGTAGAAGTTGTTGTTATTATTATTGAAACAATAAAACACGTGTTATTATTATTTTTGATTTCGTTGGATTGCTAAGTTTTAAAGAAAGTATATACTATATATATGTGGAGTGACATAACACTTTGGAGTCTCAGAGGTTTGAGTTGAAGGGAGGGGGAGGAGACTTATTTATGGAGCTTCATTTCAAAAGAAGAAAACAATTTCAATATATAGAAAAAAAAATTACATTGATTACGTTGTTAGGGTGTACATTATAAGGAAAATATTTGTTAATAAAATTAAAATGTCTTAATAGTATAAAAATTAAAATTAAAATAAAACAAAAAACACATATAATTTTGTGCAAAGGTTTTAGTTATTATTTATTCATTTTTGAAAAATAAAATCAAGATTTTCAAAATATGATCTGTAATTTATGCTTTGAGTTCAGGATTTAAATTTTTATTATACCCTACACAACTATGTGGTCAGGGTATTATAACTTTAAGCAGCCTCAAGAGTTTGTAACATCGTGAAATATTGGCCCTATATGTGTCCGTCCGTCCGTCTGTCCATTGTTTTGCATGTAGGATGGGTTCTGGCCAAAAAACACCCCTATTGTTTTCGATAATGATCCGTCAATATATAGAGGAGATCAAATGGACCAAAAGCATTATTTTTGTCTGTTTTTCTGGTCGTTCTAAGGCCACAATTATGATCCGAACAATTCGTGGTATTCGTGGTGATACACCAGTAAGGGAATTTGGCCAAAGAATAAGCATTATTATTTTGATGAAGATGGACCAAATTTAGTGGGTTCCAATAGACCCAATTTTTTGTGTGAAATATGACAAAATTTTTATTCCTGGGGCGTATATATTTACTCCTGATGGACCTAGACTATATCCAAAACGAGTTGTTGATGTATGTCCAAGGATGTGGAAGTTATATGTAAATATATAAAAGTATATATGTGTTATGATATTGTTTAGGATTATTATTAACCCAATAGAGGGCGGAAATGTCGCGCTGATCACTTTGAAATTTTACATGAAGTTCCGGTTATGGTCAAGGATGACGCCTATATCTAACGATGATGTTGAGTTAAATATTAGGTTGGTGAAAAAATCCATTATTTTTATATGAACTATAGGACTTTATTTAACATGCTTCGGAATGTCCGATTTGAGCAAAATAGAGGCTATTATTATACGTGGAACATCACATATTTTGGGGGATCTAACCAAATACTTAGAACGGCTGTTTAGTTGATGATCGGTCAATATTGCGAGGGTCAAATCAACCAAACCTAAAGTGACCACATTTTTATACCCTTCACCACACTTTGGTACAGGAAACGAGATATACACATGGTTCCTTTTGAGAATATGCATAGAATCACTTTCTGAGTCGATTTATGCATGTCCGTTCGTCCGTCCGTCTGTAGATGTTAAATTGTAAACAAAGTACAGGTCGCATTTATGATCCGATTTGGATGAAATTTGGCACAAGTCACTTATTTGGCCCAAGGACGAACCCTATTGAAATTAGGAAAAATCGGTTCAGATTTAGATATAGCTCCCATATATATTTTTGTCCGATTTACGGATTTTAGTCCCTGAAAATCATTCGATTTGCACGAATTTTTACATAGCGTACTGAATTAAGTCTAAAATGATGTGTGCTAAATTTCGTGAAAATCGGTTCATATTTAGATATAGCTCCCATATATAGTTTCGCCCGATTTTTGGTAAATGGTGCACTAAAGTCCCTGAGAATCTTTCGATTTGCACGAATTTAGGCATAGCGTACTGAAATAAGTCTAGAATGATGTGTGCTAAGTTTCGTAAAAATCGGTTCAGATTTAGATATAGCTCCCATATATAGTTTCGCCCGATTTTAGGTAAATAGTGAATCAAAGTCCCTGAAAATCTTTCGATTTGCACGAATTTTAGCATAGCGTACTGAATTAAGTCTAGAAAGACGTGTGCAAAGTTTCGTGGAAATCGGTTCAGATCAAGATATAGCTCCCATATATATTTTCCGTCCGATTTTATCTAAATAGTGCACCAAAGTCCCCATATTTCTTTCGATTTGGGATAGAGTACAGATTTAAATCTAGAATGATGTGTGCAAAGTTTCGTGAAAATCGGTTCAGATTTACATACACTTCCATATATATTTCCGTCCGATTTTAAGTAAATGGTGCACTAACGATCCATAGCTAGGCCGATTGACACAACGTACTGAAGTTAATATAAATTAATCTCTGATAAGTTTCCTTGAAATCGGTTCAGATATAGATATAGCATAGCTTCCATATATAATTTCGACTTTAGGATACATATGCTGAATATACCAAAAGTGGTGAAGGGTATCATATAGTCGGCCCAGTCCGACTTTACTACCTTCCTTACTGGTTTTTTTTTCTTTTTTTGCAAAATAGAAATAGAAATGTTGTAAAGTAGCAACAAATAGCTTCTGGGTAGAATATGCCAACAAAAAACTAAGGGAACTGATGAGGATCAGTGGTGAGATCCGAATTTATAGTCTTCCCGGCCTTATCCCTCGGCGGAAAATGCCATACATTCCCCACTAATAAATAGTTGTTCACTCCTCCTTTACAAATTATATGGGGTATTTGTTAGAATGTGTGCATATATTGGAAAGTATATTCCATTGAAAACACAATACGCTAAATTACATTCACTTTGACTGGACAATGGGAGATAAATAGTATGTGAAAAGTTGCATCCTAAAAGGACAAACCCTGATAATGAATAATATGCCAGCATAGCATTGGGGCTTTAAAATTTGCTAAAATCAGAATATACGGTAATATGGGAAATATTCCAAACCGAGAATTTGTATAGAAATATTTTTGGAGAATGTGTTCTATTTTGGAGAATGTGTTCTATATGGAAATGTCGAAAATTTATCGGTTTAGTTAAATGTGGAATTATCACTACGTGGAGCTACATATTTTAAGGATTTTTGTAAGGCTAATTTACTCCGAATAATGAAAATCGGTGGCACTGTTATATGAGACCTATCCAAAACATGGACGTTTATATCATATTTCAATGTCTAAAAACGATTTCTAAATTATGACTTTAATATTGAGAGCTTTATCGGAATGTCAGTAGACAGACATGCGGATATTGCCCAGAAGATAACATATCCTGTACGCGACAATCCAAATACGTTTTAGAGGTTTGTAAACAGGGATGAATTCAATACCATTCCAATGGATGGTTGCAAACAAAAAATGATTTTCCACATCATTCTAACATTCGTGGTACCGAAGGCTGTTTATAATTAAAAATTTAAAATATCTCCATCGAAGGATGATCAGAACAAGATCATAAAACAATCCTTCGTTGGATGAAATGGAATGGAAAATAAATATCAAGTTTTACCAATTTTATACCCTACACAACTATGTTATAAGGATGTTATAGCTTTGTGTGGACCCACAAATTTTTTAATGCCGCCAAATATTGGTCCTTGATACACATTTTAGTATAACGATTGTCATATATCGATTAGCTAAGTCGATCTAGCTATGTGAGTCCATCTGTCCGTTATAATTTGTAAACACAGTACTGGTCACAGTTATGGGCCAATTGTTGCGAAATCTTGCACGTAGGACGACATCTGACCAATGAATTGATCGGTTTATATTTAAAGGGAACAAATTGACCAAAAATTTTATTTTGGTCTGTTTTTTTGTGACCTAAACACCACGAAATTTTTTACGAGGAAGGGTATAGTGAAAAAGAATACACATAAATGATTTTATAAACATCGGTCAATATTTAGCTGGACAAATAAACCCAGACTTTTATGTGAAAAATTAAAAAAAACTTTGAATTCTATGGCGTATATATTTACTACTGAGGAGGCACAGATCCGATATGTTTATAGTTCACTCTAGAGGAGTGGTTGACCTTTAAATTGACTCCAATTATGCTGACGTATGCACTCGGATGTGGAAGTTTTACGTAAATATTTACAGGGGTTTACCAATTCGGGTAATGTTTTGTATTCCCGTTTATGGTCAAAGACGAAGCGTATACTTTTCGTTAATGATCCGTATAAGATGGACCAAAACAAACATTTTTAATCACTGTAGAGAGCTCATTAATACTAGAATGACTTTTTTAAAATGATTTATTCTAGTTCAGTGGTAGTTGTGTAGGATATCATATGGTCGGCCCGTGTGACTATACTGCTCCGCTCAGTCTTTTTTTGGGAAAATTAATCTCCCAATGATATTTTAACTAAAAGTAATTTTAAAGTGGGTACAATCGGAGTGCACCCGTGAGGAGGGATGTCACAGGGACCACGTCAAATGTTAATTTTACAAGAGACATCGTAGACAGAAGAGCTCATTGGAACTTTACAAAAAATAACAAAGTTTTTCTTCATAAGAACTAAAATAAAATCTTTCACACTAGATTTGCGGAGTTGACAAATTTGACTCAAATATGTGCCAATCGAAAACACATAGAGTTTTTGGTGCACCAATTATAAAAAATAGTCGAATATGTAAATGGAAGCCATACGTAAATCTGAATCGATTTAGATTAGACTCATCTATGTAAAATATCGCCTCAATCGGACAAACGGAACGTAATTAGCCTATTATATGGGAAATATATATGGGACCTACATCTTCACAATATGAATCGATTTGAATAAAACCTACCACATCGCATTCCAGACTTAATTTTGAACTATGTGACAAATTTCGCGTAATTTTGTGCACATGACATCGGTCGAAAATATACATATGTGAATTTTAACCGATTGCGATATAAGGTGGATTCTTGGCAATCATATAAATTAGTCATTAACTAGTACATATGTACATTTGTTTGATTCAAAATGAAATAAAAGCAATGTTTAAATATTTTGCAATCTCCGATGTCAATAAAAATTTACATTTTTATTATTTTCCCACATAGATTTTTTCAACCATTGTAAGATTGGAAAAAATAATTAAAATTTTAATTCTCATACCAATTGTTTATAAATATTTTATTATTTGTTTCTTGATTTTATTTTTATTGTTACTATTTTTTTTTAGTTTATAAAAATTCGTGCAAACACATAAATACAAAAATGATCACATTTAATTAATTAAAAAATAAAAAAAAACTACATACAAAACAGAAAAAGTGCAATTTTACAAACAGTGGTGCTAGTTGTTAAACATTCAAAATTAAAAAAAAGAAAAAAAACACAAAAAACTATATTACAGAAATTAGTTGGTTAAGATTAATAAAAAAACTAACAAATATTAATTATAAAAAATAAACAAAACATACGTTTAGTACAATGTTTAAAATAAAATGTAAATTTAAAATTACAAATTAACTATATATATAGATTTAAAAAATAGTTAAGTAATAGAGCTGTGTTAAAAAAAACATACAAACAATAGCACACACAAGTTTACAAAGATTTGGAACTGAATTTAAATATATTTATTTTATTATTTATTATTATATAAAATGTTTGGTCCTATGGACAGATTTTGGTTTAAGAATATGATTTCTAATCATTGTGCTCTAAATATATATTTTTTAATTTCAAATTAAATCATAACATAAGCCTCAAAATAAAAAAAAAAAAATCTGACGTAATTTCTGATAATAACAAAAAAATATTTTTTTTTAATTTAAATTTTTAATTGAAAAACAAAAATATTTTTTTATATTAAAATCTGAACTCTTGTTTTTTTATAAAAATAATAAAGTACAATCTAAAATATATTTACGAAAAATTATATATTTTAAATATATATATATATATATATATATATATTTTAAATTTTTTAACCAAACAAATTAATTGTATATTAAATAATTTGTTCATAATTAAAAATATATTAATAAATTTTGATTATAAAAAATAAATTTTTTTAATTGAATATTTTTATTTTTATTTTAGAATATGCTCATTCAAAAGAATTAATTAAAAAAATATATTTTTATTTAAAAACATATATTAAGAATATAAATATTTAATTAAAAATAATTAATTAGTATTTTTAAAATTAAAATTGCAATCTTGGAATTTGTTTTACTATTTTTGAATTATAAAATTAATTAATATTTCAAAAGTATAAAAATTAATTTTGGATTAAGAAATTTAATGAATATTTTCTTAATAAAATACTAATTAAATAAATGTTTAATTTAAAAATAAAAAATTAAGTATTTAAAATTATAAAATTTAATTAAAAATGTTAAAAAAGAAATATTTTAAATTAAAAATTAAACTAGGTAGTTTTATATGGAAATATAATTATCAAATTTTTCTACATTAAAAAAAATAATTTATTAAAAAAGCTATTACCATGTTTTTATTAAATAAAATATTTGTTTTAATATTAATTAAATTTAAAATAATTAAACACGAATAAAAAATAATATTATTATTTTTTAATTAATTTAATTAATTGTTTAGAAAAAAATAGTAAATATTCAAAAATATTTTTTTGTATTTATTATTTCTGTTTTGAAAATGTAAATATACATAATTTGAAGAAAATATATTTTTTCATTCATTTAAAAATGGAAGAATATTTTTTATGCGAAAATAATAAAAAAATTAAAATTAACAAAAATATAATAAACATTAATTTTAAAAATATTTATAAAAACTATAATATGTATTTTATAAATATATAAAATATGTATTGCTTTTCAACTTCATGATTGTATAATTAATTTAAAAAAATATTTTTTATTTATAAATATGTATTTTTATTTTTCAAATTTTTAAAAAATTTTAATAAAATAAAATAAAATTTTTAATATATATTTAGTAAAATGTATAAAATAATTATAACTGATATTTAAAACAAAAAAAAAATTATATATTTTAAGGGTTTAAGTTTAAGATTTATCATAAAGTAAAATTTTATCCTGTTCCCCGAAAAATTGTCATTTAAAAAAATTCAAAAATGTTCAGTTCCAAAAAATTCGTATTGACTTTTGTGTGCGGTTGTATGTTTGTTTGTAATAAATAAATTAAATAGTTTTTATATATAGAGAGAGTTAAGATTAGTTTAGTTTTAATTATATATTGTTATTGTATTATAGAATAAGACAAATAGAGTAATAGTAGTAGTTGGTGTAATTGTGGTGGTTGGGTGGTATTGGTGCTGTTTTGTGCTTAGTAGTTGTGGTGGTAGTATTTTTTTACTGACTATTATTATTATTATTGGTAGTTGGTGGTAGTGGTGATTTGGAATCTGATTCTAATGTTTGTGCTCGAGATGATTGTGCGGTGGTGGTGGAATTTTCTATTGATTCTGGTGGTGGTGGGGGTGTTGCTGTTGTTATTGGTGGCGCTACAACTATCGTAGATGCTGAACTATTGCCACCACTATTATCTCCAACGACAATGACTGCCTCAATGCCGTCATCATCATCGCCATCATCACCTTCGTCATTATCACCATCATACGAAGCGTCATCGTTATTATCTTCCTCTCTGTGAATTAATTTTTTGGTGGTGGTGTTGGGTGGAGGATACAATCAATTCAATTTTGAGAAATCAATTGAAGACACAGAAAATTTTGATTTTTGGGTTAGATTTTTTAGTTTATTGTTGTTGGTTTTTTATTTATATGATTATTTTTTGTTGTTAAGCCTATATGTATGTTTGACAAATTTCTTTGACATTTGATGTTTGGTGAGATCAACACAGCAATTTTTTGTAATTATTTATATACTACTAGGTATGTATGTATGGTTGTTTTTGTATATAAGGACACATAACATTGAGTAGTGACGTTTATACACACATTTATATATTTGTTTATATGTAATTATGAAGATGTGTATGTATATACAGTGGTGGCCACAGAATTAAAACATTTACTGTGGTAAACATTTTTTGATCAGCCCTCGATTCGTTTGAAGTATTTTTGAAAATTTTTTAATTCAGAACACTTCGATATACTGCACTTAAGAGATTTAGTGTGGAAATGGAAAATTATTTCATGCAATTTTTCCATAAATAACGGTTTTTATGAAAATACATCGACTTTGAAGTGGCCATATAATTAAAACATTGTGTAATTTTTTACTTTACTGCATTTTTTTTTAATATTTTTTAAAAAAGCTCTTTAATTTAGTTAAATTATGTAAACTAAGCACCGATAAAATCATTTACTGATAAAAATTTTTGAAAAAAATCTGTAAAATCTATCAAAATTGCCAACAATTTGTACAGTACACCTAACATTCAGAAAATCACCTTTATTATAGAAAATAAAGGTCCGAATGCACCAGAAATTGCTAGAATTAGTAAAAAACAATAAATAATTCTCAAAATAAATAAATATTTGAAATAAAAACTCAAAAAATGGGAATTAACCTAAAGGAACGATTCAATTTCAATAGCCTTTACTGAAGAAGGCCGGAATATTTTTGCAGTATGTGAGGAAATATCGATTGATATTGGCATTTATTACATCAAATCGATTGTTCGAGTAGTACAGAATATATTTTATCAAAAAATATACCAGTCACAACAGAAAGAACAGAGATCAATGCCTATGTTGACGAGTAAAAGATTCCGCCACACAGCAGCATTTTTGATGCTCAACACAAGACTTTAAATATTTGTCAAATTGTAAAATTTTTCTTTCTTTTAGGCTAAAATAGATTAAATGGGCATTATTCTCTCCAAAAAATATTATTTTGGAAAAATATTGTCATGTTCAATAGATTTGAAGGGTCAAGAGTTAACCATCAAACATGCTGCTGTGTACCAGAAACGTTTTCTCGTCAACATAGGTGTTGATCTCTGTTCGTTCTGTTGTGACTGATAAATTTTTTGATTAAATATATTCTGTACTACTCGAACAATCGATTTGATATAATAAATACCAATATCAATCGATATTTTCTCACATACTGCAAAAATATTCCGGCCTTCTTCAGTAAAGGCTATTGAAATTGAATCGTTCCTTTAGGTTAATTCCCATTTTTTGAGTTTTTATTTCAAATATTTATTTATTTTGAGAATTATTTATTGTTTTTTACTAATTCTAGCAATTTCTGGTGCATTCGGACCTTTATTTTCTATAATAAAGGTGATTTTCTGAATGTTAGGTGTACTGTACAAATTGTTGGCAATTTTGATAGATTTTACAGATTTTTTTCAAAAATTTTTATCAGTAAATGATTTTATCGGTGCTTAGTTTACATAATTTAACTAAATTAAAGAGCTTTTTTAAAAAATATTAAAAAAAAAATGCAGTAAAGTAAAAAATTACACAATGTTTTAATTATATGGCCACTTCAAAGTCGATGTATTTTCATAAAAACCGTTATTTATGGAAAAATTGCATGAAATAATTTTCCATTTCCACACTAAATCTCTTAAGTGCAGTATATCGAAGTGTTCTGAATTAAAAAATTTTCAAAAATACTTCAAACGAATCGAGGGCTGATCAAAAAATGTTTACCACAGTAAATGTTTTAATTCTGTGGCCACCACTGTATATCTCACACAATATGTAGAGGCAGGCAATGGGTTAAAAAGGGTGAAGGGGGAGCAATGAGGTTACTTATCTCTTTAGCAGGATTTTTTACTTTTTTGGTTTTCAAAGAAAAAAATAATCGTTACTTCAGAAGATTTTTTTCTATAGAAACAAATAATCCACAATTTAAGAGAATTTTTCATATAAAAAAATAAATAAAATTCCTAGGAGGATTTTTTCAGTTTAGAAAGAATTTGTTTTATATAAAAATAAATTAATCCTCAGTTTAGGATATTTTTTTTATAGAAAAAAAAAATTAATCCACATATGTCACATGCCATATGACATATGTGACATATGTCATATGACATATGTGGCATTTCATATGTCATATGACATATGTGATATGTCATATGACATGTGGCATTTCATATGACATGTGTCACATGACATATCAGATATAGAAAAAATAATAATATAAAGTCGAGAAGGATTTTTTCCAATAGAAAAATATTAACCCTCAAATCCGAAGGTTTTTTTTTAGAAAAAAATTAATCATCAGAGTAAGGATGTTTTTTCTATAAAAAAATACACAGCTCTGTAGGATTTTCTATATAGAAAAAAATTAATCCACTTCGAGGAGGATTTTTTTCTATAGAGAAAAAATATAATAAAGTCAAGGAGAGTTTTTATTTTTTATAGAAGAATATTAATCATCATAAAAAATTTATCCACAGCTCAAGAGGATGTTTTCTACAAAAGAAAAAATATATAATTCTTACTACAGGATTTTTTTATAGAAAAAGGTATTCCTCAGTTCTGGCGGATTTTTTCTTTGGGGAAAAAATGTTTCTCCGTGGAAGAATTTTTTTTATTAAAAAAAATCGCATTTTTGAAAGACTTTTGGAAAATATTCCTTAGTTCAGGAGGATTTTTTTCTATAGACAGGATTTTTTTTCTATAGAAAAAATAATCCTCAGTTGAACCGATTTCAATAATACTTCAAAGACAACATTTTAGACCCACTTCGGCACGCTGTATAAAATTTCGTCACAATCGGACATTCTTAGCGTATTCGGTGCACTATTATTTTGATAAAATCGGGCGAAACTATATATGGGAGCTGTATCTAAATCTTAACCGATATCAATGAAACTTAAGACTTGGAATTATCTCTAAATCTGAACGATTTCAATAATACTTTCCAGACAACATTCAAGACAACATTCAGTCTGACAAACTTTGGCGCTTTGGTGCACCATTTCGATGAAATCGGCCTAAAATATATGTGGGAGCTATATCTAAATCTGAAACGATTTCCAGCAAATTTAACACACATACATTCTAGACTTAGTTCGCTGTACAAAATGTCATGATGAATATATGAGCTATATCTAATTCTAAACCGATTTCCAGAAAACTCAACTCAAATTATTCGATACCCAATTCGATACGACATACAAAGTTTGGTTGAAATTAGATTAATCGCTCGCTTCTTATGAGTCCTACAAAATTTTCCGAATTTTGATACTTTGTGTGGGAGGTGCCTGATGAAGTGGATCCATGGGTCCTATATTCGAAAATTATGAAGGATTGGTTAAAATGTTGGGATGTAAAACCTATAGGTCCCACCTTCAAACTTGTTTTATGACGACGTACAAAATTTTGGTTGAAATCAGACACTTCATTCGCTCCATATTGGATTTATTTTTAAATTGTTAAACCTATGTAGCGGAGGTACCAGTTATATTACGATGGACACAATTTGGATCAAATAGAAAAATCTATTAGCTTCAAATTGAATTTATACATTTCTGAAAATGTAGACCTGTCGTGGGGGAGGTACTACAAATAGTGGACCTATGGGTCACATCTTCGCAGAGGATTTAGGTGTGGTCAAAATATTTGAATGTAATCGGATACTCCATTAGGTGGTGGATATTGGTTTTCAAAAAAAAAATCCTCTAGAGCAGATGATATTTTTTTCTATAGAATAAAATCTTCTAGAACATAGGACACATTTTTTTCTATACAAAAAATCCTCCAGAACAGAGGATGCATTTTTTTATACTAACAAATCCTTCAGAACTAAGGATTATTTTTTTCTATAGGAAACAACCTCTAGAAAAATCCTCCTGAACAGAGGATAATTTTTGTCTATAGAAAAAAAGAATTTTTTTTCTACAGAAAAAATCCTACTGAACTGAGAATTAATTTTTCCTAAGCAGATATATATTTTTTTAATAGGAAAAATCATCTTAAACACCTCTAGAAAAAAAAATAGTTATTACTGGATATATTTTGTCTATAAAGAAATATTCTTCAGAATTCAGGAAATTTTTTCCCCAAATAAAAAAATCTCTTCAACTGAGGATTACATTTCTTTCTATACGAAAAAAATCTCCTGAATTCAGATTTTTTATTTTAAGGATTATTTTTTTCTATATAAATAAACTCGTAATGAACAGGGAATTATTATTTCTATAGAAAAAAAAAATCCTGCTGAATTAAGGATTATTATTTTTGAAGAAAAAATCTTCCTGAAATGAGGACTAATTGTTTCCCGTTAAAAAAATGATTTTTTTCCAAATATCCCTAGAGCTTTACTTTATAATTATATGTATGTCTGTTTGTATATATGTATAATAGTTTTTTTCTATATAACAATTTTCGCTATATAAGCTATAAATGTAAATATATGTATGTATGAAAATATGTTCACAATTTCAGTTACATCCTGATTGAGGTTATGAGGTTGTTTTAGTAGTAGTAATATTTGTAGTGGTGGTGGTGTTGGTTTATTTGAAATTTATATATATAGGTACTAACGGTTCATTCTCTTATCGGAAAAATATCAAAAAAATTGCTTCATTACCTTTTGTCGGGTTTTATATATAAAAAAAATTTAGTAAAAAATTATTTCAAAATTTTATCGAAAAATATTTTTTTTCATTCAAAATTATTTATTCGCTCTCAACAAGCTAACTCTCTTCCACTCTCTCTCTCGAGATTTTTTGTAAATGTATTTATAAGAGATCCTAGTTCTATGTGGTTGTATAAGTGTGTGTGTTTGTGTTTGAGTTTCTGATAATTTTTTATTCCTGAAAAAGGGAAGAAGACTGCCGGTCCTTTCAAACTTCTTTGACCGGACTGCACAGCATATAGGGTGGACTACGTGTAGTTGGTGTGGCTGTTGTTGCCGTCGATGAATTTGACGAATTATCTGTTGTCGATGTTGTTGCTGTCGTGGTTGTTGTAGTTGCTGTTGTCGATGTTGTCATCACTAGCATGGGAATTGTGTTGTTGTAATCATAATCATGATTATCAATAATATTTGTTGGTGTGGTAATCGTTGTTGTTGTCGTAGTGGGCGATGAATCTTTAGAAGATTTCTCAAATTTTCCTAAGAGCAAAGGACTAATGTGGATTATTTTACTGGGTCGACGGCCGGTAACTAAAAGGCTGGAGGGCATTTAAAAACAAAACACACGCACACACACATATGCAGGCATACGCAAAATGCATACAAGGGGGAATTGAGGTGTCAGAAGAAGTAGAAGAATTGGAAGTCAGACAAAATAAGTTGTGTTGATTCAGCAAAAAGGGGAGGAGGGCAGAGGCACGCACACACATTACATCGTTGAGACACCACATATTTTTTAAATATTATTGTAATTTTTTTAATAAAAAATCCATAAAAATAAATTAGTTTTATTTTTTTTGGTGGGCACAGAAAATAACACATGAAGAATAAAAAGAAAAATACAGAGAAAGTAAATTAATTGATTAACAACAACACAACAACAATATTCATTAGTAGGAGGAGAGGTTGGAGTTTATTTTGAAGTAAAAAAAATTAAAATAGAAAAATATATATTTTATAAAAAATATATAAATAAATATTAAAGAAAAAGTTAAGGAAAAAATATTTGAAAAAAAAATCATTCTAAAATATCTGTGTTGCAGTATTTTTCTGTTACAATAGTAGAAGGAAGTGTGTATTGAAAAAGGAGCGTAGAAAAAGATATATAAAAAATTAAGAATAAAACAAACCATAAAAGGAGGAAAATTCAGCAAAATATTTTTTCTCAGTGTACTATATATTTCGGTGTGTGTTTATATATTATGATGTATTATTACGAAAGCCCTCAAATAATTATTATTTTTTCTTTGTACGTTGAAATATTTTGTATGTATTTTGAAATATTTGCTTACATAAGCTCTTGTGTGGCGTATTCTTAATATGAGCACAAGCAAAATGCGTATACGCCACACTGGTTAGTTTCCTATTAAAATTACTTATACGTAGGATGAATTTTGGTGATGTTTCGTTTGTATGTAGTTTTTTGGAATGTGTAAGTGCATTTATAATTGCTATATGGACGGAACACAAGTTATATATGGATATTTTTTTGTGTACGAATGTGTGCTTTGTTAAACACAAGTTCACAATTAGTAATTAAGAGAATATTACCAATATAATACCGATTATATAAATATAAAAATTCATGGAGAGTTATAGGAGAATATTGAGATAAATTTCTGTCTAATTCACAGTGAGAAAAAAATTTAACATTAATATAATATCTGTAAAACATGCGAAGTTTTAAACATATTCACAACGATGAAAATACTTTGGACCCATAAACTCGAATTTTATTCACTATGGAGATATAATCTTTATTCAAAATTATAAACGGATCAGTTTTTCTTCAGACATTTACGGAAGATATTATATATAAAAAGCCCACGTATTCTTTTGAAAATATGATATATAGTTTTACGGACTCATAGGACATCTAAAATGTATAAGATGTTCAAGGTATGCAAGATATTATTTAATAGCAGATTCAAAGAGGAGTTTCGGTATACGGAAGATACAAAAGTGCTTTATATGATCTTATCTTTTTGATAAGCAAATAAAAAGGATATATTAAAATTCATAAAATAATAATTTCTATGGTCAAAAATTGTATCCTTTTTTGGGGTTATGAAATGTTCAACTTGTTTGCAAAATTTGGTAGAGGAGAAAACTATTTATATAATTTTGAATACAACATGTTTCTTCGATCGGTCAAGAAATGTACTATGGATTTCGTGAAACTTTCTCATGAGATTTTCAGCGGTCTATTAATAAATAGCGATTGAGGAATGCCTTGTTCCATTTCAGTGGATCGATACACTATCAAATATTACGATTCAAAATATTATAACGACAAAATCTATACTAATAAAAGAGTAAAGTGATTGACTGACTGACTGATTTAACGATTCATCAACGCCCAGACGAAACGGCTGAAGCTAGAATCTTGAAATTTTGGGTGATGGTCACTCTTGGTCCAAAGGTGACAGATAAGGCTGGGTTTTTGGAAATTCGTACTAGAATGGTACGAAAAGTACTAAATGTGATACCATTTGTATTTGGCAAACCGGTGGAGCTAGAACTCTGAAATTTGGGTTGGTGGTCGTTGATTGACTGTAGGATAGATGTACTAAAGTGTTTTTGGAAATTCGAACTATAACTATCCGAAAAGTACGAAAATGTACTAAATTTGGTAAAATTTCGTAGCATGCGAATGAATTGAGCTAAAAACTTGAAATTTGGAATGTAAAATAACGTTGAGAAGTAGGGTCGATATGAGGAGAGTTTGGAAAGCGTGTACTCATGTGTACGAAAAGTACTATATGGTACTATATTTGGTACAAATTTGATTTGGAGGTACAAATCGAGCTGGGATCCTGAAAATTGAAATCAACATTACCGTCGGAGTGTAGGATTGGGATATGTACATAGTTTTGGAAATTTTTACTTATGTGTACAAAAAGTACTAAATCGTACTATAATTGGTACAATTTGGATTTGGGTAAAGCGATAGAGCTGGAACAATGAAGTTTGGAGTTAGGATCATTGTAGGGATGTAGGATTAGGGCCAAGATTCAGTTTATGACATTTTTAAATTTATCTATTTAGAAGTAGAAGTTCAGGTTCATTTTGTGTCAGCTTATATGGGTGTTTTTTGCCCCTGGTAGGTTCCTTTCCGGGTTAGTATATAGTGTCAGAATCAGACAGAACTTCACCCCATTCAATTTTTTACAGAAAAATCTCTAATGGCATTTGTCTGATGGACGTACATGTATCCGCTTATAAGTTTTCAAAGTGAATATGGGAAATTTTGTCAGTTCTAGTTTCGAGAATTTTATGTACCAGTTTTTATAGGCCTGCCAGATTGAAATTAATGTTGTTTTATCGATATCAACAGATTTAATGAAATGCAAAATTCGCGTAAAGAATCTCCGAACTTTAATTAGGCACCTTATTATTGCTTAAAATTATATCGTTTTAAATATTTTCTTGAGAGACTTTGTAACATGACATTAAACAATCTTTGTCGTATACTTAATGCATTCCGGAGAAAAATAAAATACGTAACATGGTCCAACTTTTTACAATACTTATACGTCACAAAAATAGTTTTCATAAAAAATATCTGCATGTTCTTGAATAGAATTTTTTAAGATTTATTTGATCTGGTGACTTGCAAAAAAAATTGAAACTGAATGAGGGTAGGGGTATATGAGGGATAATTTGATTTTTGTTTTGCCTATTTCGACCTCGTAGATATATCTGAAGTAGACCGCTGAGAAACCATCTCGATCTAAAGAAAGTGAATAGGGCGATAGAAATGAAGGCAGTGGGATCTCAAATAAGCAGGGGAAAGCATGCGAGTTAATGTAGGGAGAGGCGTGAGGTCAAAAAATTTAAAAAAATTCTATAAAAAGACTAGTCAAGGTTCAGGATATTACATTTTTTTAAAGCAATACATCATGTAGGTTGTGAATCGTCGACATAAATGTATCTATTTAAAAGTTCTGGTCCAGTTTGTGGTCAAAAATTATATGTGTGTTTTTGCCCTGGTAGTTTCCTTTCCGGGTTAGTATATATTTTCAGAATCAGGCAGAGTTTCTCCCGATTCTATTTTTTACAGAGAAATCTCTAATAGTGTTTACCCGATGAACGTACAATAATTGTATCCGTTTATAAGTGGCCAAAATGAATATGGAAAATTTTGTCAGTTCTAGATTAGGGAATTTTATGTACCAGTTTTTAAAGGACTACCAGAAATTAAGTTTGCTTTATCGATATCTACATATATAATGTCTTTTTTCAGTGCATTCTAAATGCAAAAATCGATATACAATTATGGAGGCTTTAATGTTCTTGGTATAAAATAATTTTTGCAAATATAGTTTGAAGAAAATGTCAAATAACTTTCCAAGCTAAAATATAGCATTTTAAAATTTCGAATAAGTTTTAAGAACAATAAATGTCTTTTATATAAAGAAACTGCAAACTTGACATATGAAATAAAAAATTATTGGCGTATACTTAATTGATTTTAGAGAAAACTTATATGTGAAACTAATACGCAACATGTTACGGCTATTTATAATACTTATACGTGACAATGCATTTTAAACAGATTTATGAAGAGTTTTCATAGATTTTTTGACACATTTTAGATATTATAAATTAAGGTATGTTTTATGGAGAACTATCAGAGTTATATATGGCTACTATGTAAGTATGGATGTTTAGTCAACGAATATTTGTACTATGGGTATTAGGTTTATTGGCGTTTTTGAAAGAACTCTCAGATCAAAAATCGGGTATTTATTTCATAAGAATATTTAGAGGACTATCTGACTTGTAAAATAATGTTATTATAGAGTCTCTAACATTAGTTAATTGAGCATCTTATCTTTTTTTAAAATAGAAACTGAGCCCCGCAATAGTCTTGGATTTTGATATTAAAATCAATTTGCGTATACTTAATAAATTTATGAGAAAAATCCATACGCAACATGGGAAGACAAATAATATTACTTATACGTCACAAAAGCATAAAACAATATTAAAACTTTTACAACGATTTTTTTTACCGTTTTGAGGACTTTTCCTAATCTGCATGAACATTATTGCAATATATTTTAATATATCTTTAAACTACGACATCAATATATAATTAAGAATAATTATAGTAGACTATTAAATACCATTTCTAAAGATCTCTATTGTTATTGTACGGATATTTAAATGTTTCAAATATTTTTTAATATATTGTCAATAATGATTCAGATCGGAAATAGATCATTTTACGAATTTTTAATATTTTTTAAGAATATATCGAACACTCTCAGAGTCTCTGTATTTTAATTTGTCTATTTTTTTTAAAAATTCCTTACACTCAAGCCATTTTAGATATTTTTTTGAGAAACTGTGATCTTTGGCGTATACTTAATAAATGTCAGAGAAAAATAATATATATAAAACTGATACATATTTACCTATTTTTAATACTTATACGTCACACTTATTTTTCATTTGAAATTTTTTCTATTCCTACAAGATTTAGGGTGTAATATGAAAATTATGATATTTTAATTAAGATTTAATCATATTTCATTTTTCCTGAAAGAATAATATTAGGGAATATTTAGGGGACTATCAGATCTGTAAACATTGATTTCTTGAGAAGTATATGAACTAAAACTAACGCTAATATTTAAATACTGTTTTTTAATTGATTGTGTATACTAAATAAATCAATATTGATAAATCATACGCAATCTTGTACTACTATTAATATAACTTATACGCCATTAAGGGCCTAAAACATTGTATGGATAATTTCTTTGCTATTTTTCAGGATTTTTTCAATCTAAGGTTCCTTATAGCCCTCCATGAAATTTATTTCCCTATCAAATTGGTAATATTCTCAAAAATTCGGAACATAAGACAAGTGTATGATGAGTGAAATATATGTTAATGAGACAAAAGACATTTTTTGGTATTTAATAGACAAATACACAAAAATTTGTAGGACAAATACAGACTTAAATTAATTAACTTAAAAATAATGGTAATAATAATATCCGTTGCTTCCGACGAAAATTTCGAATAGGTAAATAAATGTTAATGCTTAAAAGCTACGTTAATTTTTAGTAATTGTTATTTTTTAGTCTTGTTGGTTAGTTATTCAAAAAGGGGGTTATTTATAATATTAGTAATATAATAAATTAAAAAAAATCAAAATTAAAGCTCCAAAGCAAGTAGAAGAAAATAAAACAACAAAAATTAAACTAAGTTATTTGTTAGTGTTCGGGAGGGTTATTGTTAGCAAGTATTATTATGAGTAAAATATGTTACAGATGTATGTATGAGAATTTGTACATCGAAAGGTAATATTAGAAGCTACAAGGGGTTAATTTGTTTATATAGGGGTTAATTAAATCTTTTTTTTAATTATTTTAAAGCCCAAGTAAAAAATAGAATTTTTTTCAAACAAGAAAAATAGTGTTTAATGCTTGACAAACCAAACCATGCATATAAAGTAATTATTAGTAATAATATATAAAAATATTTATATAAAAACAAAAATAAAAAAACATAAATATATATTTTTTCATATATGAAAAAACTGGCAAAATTATTTATAAATAAAAAATAATAATCGAAAAAGAAATGAAACAGAAAAAAAGTAGACAACTTTTTGTTAACAAAAATTCATAACTTACCCGCTTAATTCTAGCATTGAACCACGTCGTACATTACGACGATGACTGGCCGTAACGGGGAAGGGACCCGCATGACCCGAATCACCAATGCCCGCCGAACCCGAACCGGATGATATCGACTGCGAACGTTTGTCCAAACGTGGATTGTAGGGTATTTGTGAAGAAGGCACAACCATTTGGCTGAGTGCGGCAGCCAAGGCCGGGTCGGAACCCCTAGCCGATGAGCCATCAGTGCCATCGACGGTCATAATACTGCCACCAGCGCCACCACGGGAACCGGAACTTTCACGACGGAATAGACCTATGACGGACTTGGGCTGTTTAGGTTTGTTTATACCACCTGAGAGGGGTTTTATTGTGGTGTGGGTGTGTGAGTGAGTGTGTTTAAAGGTGCAAGGGGCCATGGGTGTGTTTTCAAATATACGAATTTTGAATGTAGATTTTTTTTTCAGATTTGGTTTTTGTTCGATCACAGCGTGCACATGTTATGATGTTGTTTCAGATTTTTTGTTTTGTGTTTTAGGGCACATTTCAAAGTCAAGTAGAAAGAAAAACAAAACAACAATAGCGGTGACAAGGCCGTGGTTGATGAATGATTTGATTTTTTGATTGTTGTTATTTCGATTTCGTAATTTTTTTAGAGGAAAACAGTAACATTCACATCATATCATAGCATTTAGAATTTTTTTATTTAAGTGTTTGTTGTTGTTATTTTTTGTGTACGTTTCCAAAATAGTGTTTCGTTTGATTTTTGTTTCGTTTCATTTAATTCATAAAGACAGTTCAGAGGGACAGGCGCAATAAGAGAAAAAAGTAGAAAAGGAAGAGAGAAAAAAGTGGAAATTTAAAAAAATTGTTTGATAACAAAAATTAAATTGAAGAAAGTATGTAAATAAATTGTATATGTATTGGTATATTGTAGAAACACGCGCAAGTAGAAAAAAAAAAAACAAACGGAGTAGAAAAAATAAATTCGTTTTACAATTAAAAAAAATAAATTCATACATTACAAAGGTAATTATTTCATACATATATATTGGGATTGTAATATTTTAATTAAAAACATTAATTCTTTCTTTATATGTAAATAAAAAATACTTTTTATTACATCAAAAATTGTTAGTAAAGATATAATCATTTTGTTAATATTCTAATTCATTTCTAAATTATTGCATTTTAAATTTATTTTTTTTTATTTTCAAGATTTTTTATTATATCGCAATTAACTAACTTCAAATATTTTTTTTTAATACGAGTATAACAATTTTAATTTTTTTATAATTCAATTTATTTTTAAATTTATCAATTTTATGTTATTATTATTTTGTATTTTTTTAATTAAAAATTCATCCATATTCGTGATCAGAATAAGATTCTGTATCGATTTATCCGTCTATCAGTCAGTTGAAATCATGATAGAGCTCGGGTTCTCATTTTGGCTACAGTTATTGACCAATCGTCCCTAATTTTTGCATGTAGGACGGGTTCTGGTCATAGAAAACCCCTATGATCCTTTGATAATAATCCGTTAATATTTAGGGGATAAAATGAACCAAAAACTTTATTTTTATCGGTTTTTCTGGAAATTATTCATGGGAAATGGGATCTGGCCAAATATTAAATATGGTTATCTTTATAATAATCGGTCAATATTTAGCGGATCAAATGGACCCAGACTTTAGCGTGAAAATTACAATATTTGCATTCTATGGCGTATATATTTACTCCTGAAAGACATAGAACGGATAAGTTGATAGTATATACAAGAGGAGTTGTTGACCTTTAAATTGATAGTGATGTAACTACTCGGATATGGGAGTTATACGTAAATATTTACAGTCGTCTACGTATTCTTATATTATTTAGTAACCCATCACCACACTTGGAGGGCGGAAATATGGCGCTGATCGCTACGGAATTTTTCAAGAAGTTTCAATTGTGGTCAAGGTGATATATAGGGGGGTGAAATGGGTAGATTTTTTTATTTTTGTCAGGGTTTCTAGTCTGTCTAGAGGCCATAATTATAAGTCGAACATTAAAATTTGTATACGGGGAAGGGGCTCTGGTCTGGTTTTTATAATGATCGGTCAATATTTAGCGGGTCAAATGAACCAATGAACCAGACTTTGTAAAATAAGTACATTTGAATCTTATGATTTAAATGTTCAATCCGGGAACATATTTATTCATTAAAATTTATTTTTTTAATTGATTATTTTTCATTAAGGGAATCCAACGGTGTTAGAAAGGGTACAAGTCTGGCTCTCGTATGAACTAGGATTATTGGCTTCGCTCAAAAATCAACAAAATGGCGGACCTTTGAAAAAATCAGCTATTTTTTTACCACAAACCTAGTTTAAAAAATAAGGAAGATATTGACCGATCCTAGTTCATACGTCCCAAGAAACGTCCCAAAATTTGGAATCGATCGGATTATTTTTTGAGTTATCGTGTCCGCCATTCGCAAAAACGCTATTTGGAGAAAAATGAGAAGCCTTATTGTCGTCACTTGATGCTAGCACAAGATTTTCACATGACATTTCATAGGGGCATTATTGAACTAGTGTAGAATCAAATTAAATCAAAATACAAAATTAAATTTTTTGAAACCGAGAGGGGGGGGGGGGGGTCCACTTAAGTTATTATACTTTTTCAAATATATATTTTTATTTTTAAAATGTTTTAATTTTTTTAGTTGTAAAAATATTATTGAGATATTATTTATTTATTTATATTTTATTTATTTAATTGTGTGTTTATTATTTTTTATTTAATGTCATTACTATTTTTTAACTATTGTGCAGTTTATAGTTTTACATAAATTAAATATAAATACAGATGTGTCGTATACATAATACAAAACCATTCAATTTCGTTGATATCACGCATACGCCATGGTGGTTTTTGAAATTAATAATACTAATACTTCAAAGGGGACAATATTTTATTTTTTATAATAAACACTTATAAGTTAATAAAATAACTCTAAAATATTGTTTAAACATGCTTCGTATCACAATTTATAGGTGATTTCCTAGGGACTAGAAAGTAAATTATAATAGTATCCAAGTTCTGATTAATGCGGGAATGAACCTAGATATATGAATGGACAAATGAATTAAAATCCTATGCTGAACAATAGCCGACTTTTATTATTTTTCTTTTTTAAAAACAGGTAACTATCTCAAATGTGGTTCGAAGAGAGGATCTTTTTTGCTAATTTTTAATAAAATTCATTTTTTCTATAATACCATAATAAACATTTAAAGTTCCATAGTCGATATTATGTTGGGGTAAAATAAATTTATTAGGCCGGTCGTTGGAAATATCGATAAAATTGGAGAAATGATCGAAGTTGACCGGTATTTTAGCAGCCGTAACATTGCCTAGGAGCTAAACATCGACCATAAAACGGTTTGAACCATTTACACAAAGCTGGATTCAAAAAGAAACTCGATGTTAGGGTGCCACACCAATTAAAGGAAAAAAAGGATGGATCGAATTTCTATCTGCGAAGCCTTGGCCAAACGGAATGAGATAGAACCATTTCTTAAACGGATAGTGACTTGACATGAGAAATGGTTCACATACTATAACCCATTGCAAAAACGATCGTGTTCAAAGAGCGACGATTCAACTTAAACAACGGCCAAACCAGGACTAACGGTCAGGAAGGTTCTGCTATGCATTTGGTGGGACTGGAAGGAGATTATTTATTATAAGTTGCTTCCATATCGTCAAACGCTAAATTCTTAACTCTACTGTCAACAACTGGACCGTTTGAAGATAGCAATTGACCAGAAACGGCCAAAATTGGCCAATAGGAGAGGTGTCCCACCGAAGAAGTTCCACCAGGAAAACGCTAGTTCACACACATCTACATTAACTCGCCAGAAACTTCGGGAGCTTGTTTGGGAAGTTTTAATGTATCCGACATACAGTCCGGACTTGGCACCAATCGATTATCATATTTTTCTTGCATTGGAAAACTTCTTTAATTATAAAAAAATTGGTATCTTGGGAGGATTGTGAATATCCACTACTAGAGTTTTGCAAATAGATAGCAAGACTTCTATAAGAGAGGCATTATGAAGTTATATTTAAAATGGCAACAAATCATACAACAAAACGGTGTCTATTTGGTCAAAATCGGACATTCCAATCTAATAATGTGGTTGCGACTATATTATTGATATTCCGAAGAACTATAATAATTAATCGAAAAACATGTTAGCTTATCACCAAACCAGGGATGATACATTTTTTGGGGGAAAGACTTCAATAAAATACACCAATGAGGGACCGGAAGAGAAAAATTGATGTAGATGTTTCAAGCAAAAAATAAATCAGCTAGTCACGACTTCAACGTCGAATTTGTTACTCCAGATGTTCAATCAAGTGTCATAATTTCCAAAGAAAGGTTGAAATTGTTATATCGATAGTGTACATAGGTAACGAAGTAACCTATGTAAGTAACCCACACCCATAATAACAAAACTGGAACAGCATGGAGAGATTTTCATCGTGTACATCACACAGTTCTCAACGTGAATGGATACAAAATATAATTGGGTCTTGATTCGTATGGATTTATGTATACGTCACATGAGTGTACTTATATTAAATTTAAAACAAATATTTTATTTTGTTAGTATTTATTTCAAATTAGTTTTTTTTTGGTTAGTAACAATTTTTATTTATATATTATTTATTTTATATTTTAAAATATAGTTGATAAAAAAGAAAATAAAACAAAATAATTTGTTTCCAATTATGTTATGTAAATACGTTAGTTTCCAGTTATTAATGTTTTTAATTAAAATATTACAATTTCTTTATGGTATATATTATAAAAAATACACAAACAATAAACTATATATTTCACAATATTACAAATTATAAAATTTATGTACATTCTATTCTATAAATATAAATTGTTTATATAAAAGTATATTTTTATTTAAGTAAAAAAGTATTTAATACTGTATTGTTATATAATACTGCTTTTATATATAATACTGTAAAAATTTATTTTTATATTTTAACATTTAAACAACATTTAATACAGAAAAACAAATGTTATTTACTAATAATCTCGATATATGAAAAAATTCTATATTTTTCAATATATATAAAAATAGGTCAACATTTATATAGGAAGACCAAAAAAATTTTTTGTCGTGTGACTTTCTCATTGACTATTTTGAAAACGAAACAAAGGGGGTAGCTTACATGCACTCTCTTGCATTCACGCTTTCAGAATCTAAACAAAATGAATGGCGGCTTATTTTGTTTTATGAAACTTTATGTTGAGTGAATTGAAGTTGTAAGTTTTATTTTTTTCTAATCTTTAATTTGTTTTCGTGGGAATGTCGAATTGCATCTAATTGGCTACAAAATGAATACTGATTATATGAAAAACAATCATAAGTGTTTTGTGGAATTTTTAAAGGTATGGATTTAAAACTATTACATTACAAACCTATTACATTTTCAAATTTCTTTTAATATACTTTTTGAAAGAATGATTGAAATATTTTTGAAGATCGCAGGCTTGAATTTTTTTTTAAAAATATTTGTTAATGTGGCGAAATTGACTTGGATTAAAATAAAATATTTTTGAAATTCAGCTATAAGCTCGACTCAAAAAAAATCTTTTTGAAGGCCAAGTATGGCCAGTTTTTATACCCTACACAACTATGTTGGTAGCCCCAAGAGTTTATAACGCCGCGATCGTCATATCTCGACCGGGTGAGTAGATAGGTCCGTCCGTCTGTCCTTTATAATTTGTAAACACGATACAGGCCACAGTTATGTACCAATCTTCACGACATTGCACATGTAGGATGGGTTCTGTCCAATGAAGACACCTATTGTTTTTGGTAAAGACCGGTTAATATTTATGGGATGAAATGGACCAAATATTTAATTTTTGTTGGTTTTCTGGTCGCTCCAAAGATCGCAATTATGCCCAAATATCGCAAAATTTTACATGAAGAAGGGGATCGGGCCAAATAATAAGCATGCCAGTTTTGATAAAGATCGGCCAATATTTAGCGGGTCAAATGGACCCTGACTTTTATGTGAAAAATGACTAAATTTGTATTCTATAGCGTATATATTTACTCCTGCAGGACATAGAACCGAGAAGTTGATGGTATATCCAAGAGGAGAGGTTGGCCTTATGGCTGCATGTACTCTGATGTGGGAGTTATACATAATTAGGTAAAGGTGGCTATGTGCATAGTATTACCATTACTCCATTAGAGGACGGAAATGTCGCGCTGATAGCTTTGAATTTGTACATGAACTTTCGATTATGGTCAAGGACGACGCCTATAGTTTTCGGTGAAGTTGAGATTTCATTCAGAGGGTGCAATGAACCGAAAACTTTAATTTTATCAGATTTTCTAGTCGCTCTAGAGGCAATTATTATATGCAGAACATCACATATTTTACAAGGTGAAGGGGATCTGACCAAATACTTAGTGCGGCTGTTTAGATGATGACCGGTCAATATTCCGAGGGTCAACCAAAACCTAAAGTGACCATTTTTTTTATTTTACGGCGTAAAAATTCACTTCAAGGAAAAAAATTGGAAAATATGCCAGGGTTAGAAAGGGAAGTTGTTGATGTATAATCGGTAAAAATGGTGCAAATATCTCGAAATATTGCCCAGGCTCAGAATATAGAACCGCAGAAAGTTTGATTTTCGTGGTAGTGGTGTAGGGTATCATATGGTCGGCCCGTCCGACTATACTGCTCCGCTCACTGGTTTAAAAATAATTTTTTGAAGATTTATGAATAGCTTTTCTGAATAATAAAAGAAATATATTTTTGGACGCATAGATTGTATAACAAATTTCCAAAGGCCCAGTAATAGATAAGAATTCGTTAAAAATCTGCTTATTGACCCAGTTTTTTTTAATATTTTTTGTAGACCAAAAATTATCTTGAGGATGGAAGTGGAATATTTCAAAAATATTTTCAAACAAATGCAACACTGAATCTAATATTTTCTTATGTCATGCTATAATAATCGAGGTATGGGCGTGGATTTTTGTAGACTACATATAAGCGTGATTTTTTAATATATAATTTTTTAATTTCACAAAATACTTATTCAATCCTGTATTAATCCTAAAACAATCTCAAAAAAAAGATATGCAAAAGTCAATGATTTTGAAAATTTGTTCAAATGGAAATTTTGTTTATCGATATACTAACTACAGTGAAGAAGATGTTGTCGTTTTTGCTCTGCAATGCTGTTTTGAAAATTTGTAAACGTAAAAAAACATTCTCTAAAACTAAGGTGCATACAAATAACTTGGTATATATGTAATAATATACTATATAGTTATGAACGCTATATAAACAAAAATCGCATTTATACTTTACCTAAGAATGTAGCACTTGGTGAATTATAGGCCAAATATTCTTTATTGGATGCCCAGGCGGGGAATTCATTTTGTTGTACGGCATCGGAAATTTCGTCACCCTGACGTTTCCATGGCAGCTGGGATTCAGTGGCGGTGGGTGTGGCCACACGGCGTTCGCCATCTGAATCGCGTGATAGATTGCGATCTTCTTCGGGTATGGCATTCTCTGCTACTTTTTTGGGTGGGAAGAGAATGGAAAATTTGAAATTAGTATTATTTTCTTTGTGAATATTTTTTTTTTTGGGTTTCAAATTTAATTGAGTTTTTTTTTTTTTTTTTTTTTTTTTTGGCAAAAAGCATTTATGCAAACAACACAAAAGCTAAACATAAACATAACATTTTTTCTTGTTGTTGAGTTTTTTGAAAACTTAAAAAAAATTAAAATTAAAAAAAAAGTTTTGTGTCTATGGAACGAAAAGTGAAGAGTATTTTTTTCGAACAAACAAACCAAAACAAAACGATTAGTAAAAGGTATACAAAGTTCATGGGATGGATGGTACGACATGCAGGAACATATGGAAAGAAGGGGGGTGTGGGTTATTGTTGTGTTCACGGCACAATGCAGAGTTTTTTTGTGTTAAGAGTTTTTTCTTGAGATTATTTCAGTGTGTAGATGATATTAAATATTTAAATATTAATAACATTAAATATAACCAAGGCTTGGATTTTTATTATTAAGAAATATTTTTTGAAGTCTAGCGATAGGTGTTCATTATCAAAAAATAATTTTGATGGCCTACCAATGGGGTTGGAATTTTTAGAAAATACTTTTTATGATCTTCCAAAAAAAAAAAAACTAGATTTTTAAATATATATGAGTTTCCTATAGTTTCCTATTTTGAACTCCTTATGAAGGCGTGGATTTTAAAAAAAAAATATTTTTAAATCTTTATCAAGGCGTGGATTTTTTAAAAAAAATATTTTTTAAAACTTTATTAAGGCGTGGATATAAAAAAAATATATATTTTTTAAATCTTTATCAAGGCTTGGATTTTTTAAAGAATATTTTCTCCGAAGACTTTATCAAGGCGTGGATTTTTAAAAAAAATATTTTTTTAAATCCTTATTCGGGAGTGGATTTTTAAAAAATATTTTTTAAGTCCTTTTCAAGGCGTGGATTTTTTAAAAAATATTTTTTAAATCCTTATCAAGGTGTGGATTTTTTAAAAAAAAATTTTTAAGTCCTTATCATGGCGTGGATTTTATTAAAAAATATTTTTTAAATCTTTATCAAGGCGTGGATTTTTAAAAAAAATATTTTTTAAGTCCTTATCAAGGCGTGGATTTTTTAAAAAATATTTTTGAAGTCCTTATCAAGGCGAGGATATTTTAAAAAATATTTTTTAAGTCCTTATCAAGGCGTGGATTTTTAAAAAAATGTTTAAGTCCTTATCAAGGCGTGGATTTTTCAAAAAAATATTTTTTAAGCCCTTATCAATGCGTGGATTTTTTAAATAAATATTTTTTAAGTCCTTATCAAGGCGTGGATTTTTTAAAAAATATTTTTTAAGTCCTTACCAAGGCGTGGATTTTTTAAAAAACATTTTTTAAGTCCTTATCAAGGCGTGGATTTTTTAAAGAATATTTTTTAAGGCCTTATCAAGGCGTGGATTTTTTAAAGAATATTTTTTCAAGGCCTTATCAAGGCGTGGATTTTTTAAAGAATATTTTTTCAAGGCCTTATCAAGGCGTGGATTTTTTAAAGAATATTTTTTTGTACAAGAGAGAGATAGAGGTTTTTTGAAAATTGTAAAAATGTCTACATTTGTTATTTATATATATGCAATTATTTACATAATTATATTCCTCTACACAATGAAATAATCTCAAAAACAATTTTTTTTTCTTTTTAAAAAACATTTGGAAACACAAAACATTTTTTTGTGCACAGAAAAAAAAACGTACAAAATAACACAAACAAAAATAAAAATAAATAATAAAAAAAATATTAACAAAAATCATGCACAAAAATGCCATGCTTTTTTCATTGGAATCTCATCGATATAAAAAATAAATAAAAATTAAAAAAATAATAATATGACGTCTTATAAAAAATAATGACACATATTGTGATATACAATGAAACTAAAAGTAAAAATATCGAACATTATATTCAAAATTATTTTTTATCTTGCTTTTCAAAGCATCATAAGCACTGTCTACTACAGATGAGGCTGCTGAAGAGTGGAGCGGGGATGGATGAGATCATTAACTAGTATCTAAAGATATTGACGCATATCTGGCTGGCAACTATCAAACAAATGATTTATATATATTTGATTTTATATTTTCTAACACAATAATTATTAAAAATGAGGTTTTATATTTATTTGGCAATTTTCTTCGGCTCTTCATCATATAGGGCATTCTATGGAGTTTTTTCGTTGGATATCCGTTTCATTTTATACATAATATTTTCTTATATATATTTTTTACAATATATACATTAAGTATTTAAAATTTATAAAGCAAAAACAACATTAAAATTAAAACAAAATAAATAATCGGTTGGCAATTCCAAATATGAGAATCCTCTATGGCGTATAAGTATTGTAGGTTAGTATACGACACCTTGTCCATATTAATAGTAATCATACGACACAGTGGTCTACAAATAAAAACCAAATTTTAGTACGGCAACTGAAGCCACAGAGTATTTAAACATATTGTCTAAGACGTGGGTTTTTTAAAAATATTTTTTCGGGAGGTTTTTCAGGTTCTACCAAAGGCGTGGATTTTTATACCCTACACAACTATGTTGTCAGGGTATTATAGCTTTGTGCAGCCCCAAGAGTTTGTAACGCCGCGTTATATTGGTCCTAGACCCACCTTTAAGTATACCGATCGTCATATCTCGACTAGCTGAGTCGATCTAGACATGTGTGTCCGCCCATCCGTCCGCTTTTCCATTATAATTTGTAAAAACGATACAGGCGACAGTTATGGACAAATCTTCACGAAATTTTGCATGTAGAATGGGTTCTGGCCAATGAAGACCCCTAAATTTTTGGTAAGGATCGATTGATATTTAGGAGATAAATGGACCAAAAACATTATTTTAGTCTGTTTTTCTGGTCGCTCTTGAGGCCGCAATTATGGTCCGATCATCACGAAATTTTACATGGGGAAGGGGATCGGGCCGAAGAATAATAAGCATGCCTGTTTTGATAAAGATCTGTCAATATTTAGCGGATCAAATGAACCCCGACTTTTGTGTGAAAAATGACAAAATTCGTATTCAATGGCGTATATATTTTCCCCTGAAGGATATAGACCCAAGAAGTTGATAGGATCTGACCTTTAAATTGATAACAATTTTATTTTCGTATGTACTCGGATGTGGGAGTTACACTTAAATATTTACAGGTGCTTACGTATTCAGATATTGTTTAGTAACCCATTACCACACAAGAGGGCGAAAATATAGAGCTGATCGCTTTGAAATTTTCCATGAGGATTCAGGTATGGACAAGGACAAGGCCTATAATTTTCGGTGATGATCAGATAATAAGATTGGGATAAAGTGGACCGAATACTTTTTGTGTTTTTTCGAGTCGATGCCAATAGGCCGAACATCACAACACAACCCACCTGAAGGAAATATGGACAAATAATTAGAAAAGCTATACTGAATATAAATAGTAATATTCGGAAAATATGTCAGTATAAGGAAGAGGTGCTGTTGACCTCTAATCAGGCTAGGGGAACGAAATATTGCCCAGGCTCGGAATAAACATCCGCAGAAAGTTAGAGTTCCGTGGTAATTGTGTAGGGTATCGTATGGTCGGGTCCGTCCGACTATACTGCTCCGCTCACTGGTTTTAAATAATTTTTTATTTCGAGGACTATTAAAAGCGTTGATTTTTTGAAATATCTCTTTTCAAAGACCACACAAGGCGTCGTTTGATTTAATAATATTTTATTGGGGACTATCTAAGGAATGAATTTTAAAATCCAAGTCGTGGATTTTTTAAAATATGTTTTCAGGGTCTACCAAAAGAGTGGAATTTTTGAAATATGTTTTTCAGGGTCAACAAAAGGCGTGGACTTTTTAAAATATGTTTTTCAGGGTATACTAAAGGCGTGAATTTATTCAAGGACCAATACAAGTAGTGGATTTTTTAAAACATTTTTCAGGGACCAATACAAGGCGTGGATTTATTAAAAAACTCTTTTCGGGGACCACTACAAGACGTGGATTTATTAAAAAAAATATTTTTCGGGACCAATACAAGGCGTGGATTTATTAAAAAACTCTTTTCGGGGACCACTACAAGACGTGGATTTATTAAAAAAAATATTTTTTCGGGACCAATACAAGGCGTGGATTTATTAAAAAACTCTTTTCGGGGACCACTACAAGACGTGGATTTATTAAAAAAATATTTTTTCGGGACCAATACAAGTAGTGGATTTTTTAAAACATTTTTTCAGGGACCAATACAAGGCGTGAATATTTTTCGGGACCAATACAAGTAGTGGATTTTTTAAAACATTTTTTCAGGGACCAATACAAGGCGTGAATATTTTTTCGGGACCAATACAAGTAGTGGATTTTTTAAAACATTTTTTCAGGGACCAATACAAGGCGTGAATATTTTTTCGGGACCAATACAAGTAGTGGATTTTTTAAAACATTTTTTCAGGGACCAATACAAGGCGTGAATATTTTTTCGGGACCAATACAAGTAGTGGATTTTTTAAAACATTTTTTCAGGGACCAATACAAGGCGTGGATTTATTAAAAAAAATATTTTTTCGGGACCAATACAAGGCGTGGATTTATTAAAAAAAATATTTTTTCGGGACCAATACAAGGCGTGGATTTATTAAAAAACTCTTTTCGGGGACCACTACAAGACGTGGATTTATTAAAAAAATATTTTTTCGGGACCAATACAAGTAGTGGATTTTTTAAAACATTTTTTCAGGGACCAATACAAGGCGTGAATATTTTTTCGGGACCAATACAAGTAGTGGATTTTTTAAAACATTTTTTCAGGGACCAATACAAGGCGTGGATTTATTAAAAAAAATATTTTTTCGGGACCAATACAAGGCGTGGATTTATTAAAAAAAATATTTTTTCGGGACCAATACAAGGCGTGGATTTATTAAAAAACTCTTTTCGGGGACCACTACAAGACGTGGATTTATTAAAAAAATATTTTTTCGGGACCAATACAAGTAGTGGATTTTTTAAAACATTTTTTCAGGGACCAATACAAGGCGTGAATATTTTTTCGGGACCAATACAAGTAGTGGATTTTTTAAAACATTTTTTCAGGGACCAATACAAGGCGTGAATATTTTTTCGGGACCAATACAAGTAGTGGATTTTTTAAAACATTTTTTCAGGGACCAATACAAGGCGTGGATTTATTAAAAAAAATATTTTTTCGGGACCAATACAAGGCGTGGATTTATTAAAAAAAATATTTTTTCGGGACCAATACAAGGCGTGGATTTATTAAAAAACTCTTTTCGGGGACCACTACAAGACGTGGATTTATTAAAAAAATATTTTTTCGGGACCAATACAAGTAGTGGATTTTTTAAAACATTTTTTCAGGGACCAATACAAGGCGTGAATATTTTTTCGGGACCAATACAAGTAGTGGATTTTTTAAAACATTTTTTCAGGGACCAATACAAGGCGTGGATTTATTAAAAAAAATATTTTTTCGGGACCAATACAAGGCGTGGATTTATTAAAAAAAATATTTTTTCGGGACCAATACAAGGCGTGGATTTATTAAAAAACTCTTTTCGGGGACCACTACAAGACGTGGATTTATTAAAAAAATATTTTTTCGGGACCAATACAAGTAGTGGATTTTTTAAAACATTTTTTCAGGGACCAATACAAGGCGTGAATATTTTTTCGGGACCAATACAAGTAGTGGATTTTTTAAAACATTTTTTCAGGGACCAATACAAGGCGTGAATATTTTTTCGGGACCAATACAAGTAGTGGATTTTTTAAAACATTTTTTCAGGGACCAATACAAGGCGTGGATTTATTAAAAAAAAATATTTTTTCGGGACCAATACAAGGCGTGGATTTATTAAAAAAAATATTTTTTCGGGACCAATACAAGGCGTGGATTTATTAAAAAAAATATTTTTTCGGGACCAATACAAGGCGTGGATTTATTAAAAAAAATATTTTTCGGGACCAAAACAAGGCGTGGATTTATTTAAAAAATATTTTTTGGGACCAATACAAGGCGTGGATTTATTAAAAAAAATATTTTTTGGGACCAATACAAGGCGTGGATTTATTAAAAAAAAATATTTTATAAGGACTATCTCAAGGGCCAATATAAGGCGTGGATTTATTAAGGACTATCTCAAGGACCAATACAAGGCGTGGATTTATTAAAAAAATATATTTTTCGGGACCAATACAAGGCGTGTTTTATTAAAAAAATATTTTTTGGGACCAATACAAGGCGTGGATTTATTAAAAAAAATATTTTTTGGGACCAATACAAGGCGTGGATTTATTAAAAAAAAATATTTTATAAGGACTATCTCAAGGGCCAATATAAGGCGTGGATTTATTAAGGACTATCTCAAGGACCAATACAAGGCGTGGATTTATTAAAAAAATATATTTTTCGGGACCAATACAAGGCGTGTTTTATTAAAAAAATATTTTTTGGGACCAATACAAGGCGTGGATTTATTAAAAAAAATATTTTTTGGGACCAATACAAGGCGTGGATTTATTAAAAAAAAATATTTTATAAGGACTATCTCAAGGGCCAATATAAGGCGTGGATTTATTAAGGACTATCTCAAGGACCAATACAAGGCGTGGATTTATTAAAAAAATATATTTTTCGGGACCAATACAAGGCGTGTTTTATTAAAAAAATATTTTTTGGGACCAAAATATATTTTTAGGGGACTATCTCAAGGACCAATACAAGGCGTGGATTTATTAAAAAAAATATATTTTTCGGTACCAATACAAGGCGTGTTTTATTAAAAAAAAAATATATTTTTCGGTACCAATACAAGGCGTGTTTTATTAAAAAAAATATATTTTTCGGTACCAATACAAGGCGTGTTTTATTAAAAAAAATATATTTTTCGGTACCAATACAAGGCGTGTTTTATTAAAAAAAATATTTTTTGGGACCAAAATATATTTTTAGGGGACTATCTCAAGGACCAATACAAGGCGTGGATTTATTTAAAAAATAAAAAAAATATTTTTTAAGGACTATCTCAAGGACCAATACAAGGCGTGGATTTATTTAAAAAAATATATTTTTTAAGGACTATCTCAAGGACCAAGACAAGGCGTGGATTTATTAAAAAAAATATTTTTCAGGGACTATCTCAAGGACCAATAGAAGGCGAATTTCTTTTTAAATTTTTAAAAAATATTTTTTTCGGAACTATACAAGGCGTGAATTTTTAAAAAATATTTGTTTGTAGACCTCTACAAGACATTGATTTTTTTTTTTTTTTTTTTGATAAATTGGAAATATTTCGTTTTTTTAAAAAATATTATTCTAATCATGTTAATTCTCGGTGGCGTATAAGTTCTGTAGTTCGTATACGACACCTTGTCCAATAATAATCATACGACACTGTGGTCCAAAGAGGAAAAATAGTTTTCGAGAACTATTTGAAATAGGTAAACTTAACTATTTAAAAATATTTTGTTATTGTTTTTGAAATGCCAACCAATATTAAAAAAATGAATATATTTAAATTGAAATGAAAAATATATACATGGAAAGCAGAAATTTGTTTGTAATTGAAACCAGTGCGTTATAAAAAAACTCATAGAACAAACATCTCTACAAATAAAGTTATAAAAAATTGATCTTTAAAAAATCAAGAAGAAACATTACTTTAAAAAAAATTGCCAATTAAAATATTTAGTTATTAAAAATTAAATATTAATTTTTAATATATAAAAAATGATTTCTTTTTTTTCGTTAAATGTATCAATGAACTCATGGTCGTCTACGCAAAACAAATATTCAAGAGAGTAATATTAATGAGAGATAGGAGAGCAGCGATACATTTTTTCATTTCAATCGTGGGGATGAGGAGAATTTTTATTTTGCCAGCGGGCATCATCAATTACCAATGCTCTGATAGGAACGATCCCTGCGCCAGGGTAATATTAATTCGGCCGCTGTTGGACCAATCGGCGGATCTGGTGAAAGTAATTTTTCTGGACTCTCACTGGGACTGTGTGATGGCTCACGTGCCGCTGACGATGATGACGGTGTGGCATAGTGTTGGACAATGCGAGCTTTGGAAGCATCAAAACCGGGTAAATTTTGTATGTGAGCAATTAGGGAATTATTATTGGCACGATCAGAATCCGCTGTCGTAGGTGGCAGTTTGTTCGTTTCGTGTTTTGATTTCGAGTTTTCGATTTCGAGTTTGTGATAAATTGATGTGGAGTGTTGAGATGGTGTTGGTATAGTTGTGTATATATGTGTCACATTTTTTTTGTGTAGAGTAGAGGTGTTGTATATCCAGTCAGTTTTTTTACAATATTTTATTGTATAGTTGTTGGTATATCGTCGTTGTTTTTATAATAGTCATTTATATGTAAATATTATAACGATTTGTTTTATGGCACAGGTTTAGCAAGGCGTAAGAGTATTTTTTACAGTTTTTTTTTTAATTTTTTTGTTTTTTTTTTTTTTTAAGTAGAAGAATACAAACAAACGAAAGAAAAACAAGAAATAGTTGTTTTTAAGTTATTACAAATATAAATTTGTGTTAACATATTTTTTGTAACCAAAGAAAAAATAATAATAGAGATAGAGGAAAGAAATGATAATGAGATTTCTAGCGTCGTCTGGTAAAAGTTATTACACCATAAAAAATAAGGAACTGCTATTTAAATATACGTCTAGAAACTGAGCACAGGTTCGGAACAATTCAAACTATATTTTTAAGGACTACCCAAAAGTGAAAGTAAAATAAAATCAAAGACTCTTCACGTTGTGGCATTTCTAATCATGTGAATCCTCTGTGGCGTATAAGTACTGACGTTCATATACGACACCGTGTCCATATTAATAATAATCATACGACACTGTGGTCTAGAGATAAAAACATAAATTTTTCGAGGATTATTAAAGGCGTGGATTTAAAGAAAAATTCTCAAAGAATATCAAAGGCGTACATTTTTAAATATAATTTTTAAGGACCAATACAAGGCGTGTATATTTTAAAATAATTTTTTTGAGGACTGATCTATGCATTGATCTCTTAAATTATTTTTAAAATTATTTTGTAAGGTCTTCCAATAGCGTGGATTTCAAAAACAACTTTTTCAGGGTCTACCAAAGGCGTAGATTTTATAAAAGAATATTTTTAAGGGTCTACCAAAGGCGTGGATTTCTTAAAGAATATTTTTTCAGGGTCTACCAAAAGAGTGGATTTTTGAAAGGATATTTTTTCAGAATCTACAAAAGGCGGGGATTTTTTAAAGAATATTTTTTCAGGGTCTACCAAAAGCGTGGATTTTTGAAAGGATATTTTTTCAGAGTCTACAAAAGGCGACGTTTTTATAAAGAATATTTTTGAGAGGGTCTAACAAAGGCGACGTTTTCATAAAGAATATTTTTCAAGCGTAAATTTAAAAAAATATTTTTTCTACCAAAGGCGGCGATTTTATAAGGAATATTTGTTAGGCGAGGTACGATCAGGAGTGTCGTAATGCTACTGATCTGAAAAACGCAACGTAGCAACACGTAGTGCGATGGAGAATTATCGGGAGAAAAGGAGAAACGTATTTTCAGAAGAAAGAACAAGAAAAACGAAATATGTAGGAGTCAGAACGAAGTCCGGAAATTTTACCAACGAGTAAAACACCAAACCGAAGGCTTTGGTGTAGGCACATCCTCCAGTAGAGATGAAAAAGGAAACCTGGTGACAGATACAGACAGCGTGTTGAGTATTTGGAAGGAGCATTTTGAAAAGATTCTGGTATCAAATAGTGGCGGTGAAGAAGATACCCCAGAACCAATAAGAGATGATGGTATGGAGTGTGTACCACCTAGCCTGAAGAATAATAAAGCAGCAGGAGGCGATGGGTTACAAGCCGAACTATTCAAGACTGCTGGTCAGATGCTGGTAAGGAGCATGCACCAGCTGATTAGTACAATTTGGCTAGAGGAATGCATGCCCAATGATTGGAACCTCAGCATCCTGTGTCCCGTACAAAAAAAGGAAACAAGACGATATGTGCCAACTATAGAGGAATAAGTATCCTTCCCATCGCATATAAAGTACAATCCTGTTTGCTGTGTGAACGATTGAAGCCAATGGTCAATGACATTATTGGACCATACCAATGCGGCTTCAGACCTGGCAAATCCACCATTGACCAGATTTTCACTCTGCGCCAAATCCTGGAAAAAACCCACGAAAAACACACCGACACATTCCACCTGTTAATCGACTATAAAACCGCATTCGACAGCCCTATCCGTTCAGAGGTGTTTAAAGCCATGTCCACGTTCGGCATTCCAACAAAATTAATACGGCTATGCAGGATAACTTTAAGTGGCACAATATCAGCAGTTAAATTCGGAAAGGACCTCTCGGTGCCCTTTAATACCAAGCGAGGATTCAGACAAGGTGATAGTATGTCGTGTGACCTTTTTA
>NW_026888096.1:0-9125 GCF_032173495.1 Musca vetustissima | reverse complement strand
ATGGTGCTGCTGTTGCTACTTAGAGTTTTCGATTTTACTTCTTTTTGTCCTATTTTCTACGATATGGCTGCCTGATGGTGTTGATGATGATGACGATGGCGATGTTGCTGTAATTTTGTTTTTGTTGTACTTGCTTTTGTGCTAGATATTATGTTGTTGTTGTTTTTCATTTTACGCCTGGATGTTGTTGTCGCTTTAGTTTGAATTTTTTCAAAAGCCACCTTTTTTCTTGCTTGAATAAAAAGTAGCAACAACAACAACAACAGCCCAACACTGATGACTTTTCTTTCTCATTTCACGCCACAATATCTCAACCCTCCCTTGAGAGTGTAAAATCTAAAAAAGTAGAGTGGCATATAGGTTTTTTCCAGTTTTATTTTCATTTTCTTTATCAAAATGAAATGAAATGTAAGAAATGTCTGATAGTGTTGCCAGCCTGCCTGCCTGCCCGATCTGTACCATTTGAGAACGTCAGGGTCCATTGCTAAGACATTTGCAAAGGAAACACATCTCTGCCAAGATAAATTGTTTCATTTGAAAGATGTTTTTTTGTACTTGAAAATAAGGAAATTGTTTAATGGCAGGATGAAATCCTTCCGCTGGGATAGGGAAATGTAAAATAAAAAAATGGGAAAAAGTGGAGAAATTGTGGTGACAAACCAAGGAAAATGGCAATGAGTTTGAATTGGAAAGGGGAGATGAAAATGTGTTAGGAAATATTTTTTTTAAATCACGGCTGTGGTAGATTCTAAAAAATTCAGACCATTGCTGTTTTTTGTTAAATAATATATTTTTTAAAAATATTGATTTTTTTTGGAGTCCCTCAATTTATTTGGTTCTTTGAAAAAATATTTTTTAAAAATCAAAACACTGTCAAGATATTTACGTTGGGAAATTGGGTAGGAATTTCGCCTCACAGATAATTAAGCAGGACATCTTAATGACAGTCATGTAAAAACATGAACATATACGGTGGCAGAATTTTTTTTTCAATCTCGGCTGTGGTAGATTCTGAATAGTTTCTTAAAAATTCAGGGCATATCTGGTTTTTGAAATAATATTTTTATAATATAGGAAAGCCAGAGAGACACTACATTCCCACCACTATGCGACGCGTTTCGCCGTTGGTTAAGCGGCTCATCAGGCATATTGGGCAATGTGGCTTACAAATGTCTTTACTTGATAAGTTGTATTTATGTCGACTATTTATGCGAAATTGCATCTACGAATTAAATTCAACCGTGTAAAGGTTCGGACATTTGGCATCACAACCAGAACATTGGTTTTCAGAGCAGATTTTTCTTGTAGTGACGGACTTTTTTTCCCATACAGACTACAATATTGTTCTTCAATGGTATGCAACTGCATATTGTGCAACCTTAGGAAGATAAGGAGGTGGCTTTGAACGCTAAGGCACCGGACATCAACAGATGCCATGGGAACCAGGGTTCAAATCCCAGCCGGGCTCAAGCTGAATTTTTGAGTTTTGTTTTTATGCCTTTTTAGGGCGAAGGATCAGTCATGTAAATGTTTTTTATTAATTTCTCTTTCGAGATGAGTTACATGATTTTTTGGTTCTTGAAAAAATAATTTAAAAAATGTTTTTTAAAATTCAAATTGGAAAACTGAGCTAGAAACTTCATGGAAATCGGATTTGTATTTGAGCCATGTAAAAAATGCATCTATATAAATATCTGGAATATGGAATTCAAAATTACAGTAAATTCGGACCTAAATCCTTACAAACAACGAAAAAATGGAAAAGTTGAGGACAAAATCCATGAAAATGGCGATGAGATTGAATGTGAAATATTTAGGTGCTTAAAAAAATATTTATTCAAAAATCAGGGCTGTGAGAGATTATGGAAAAATAGTTTTTAAAAAAATCGGGATATATCTGGGGCTTAAAATAATAGTTTTATGTAAATTTTTTTATGAATTCCAGTATTCCCAATTTGGAAAACTGGGCTGGAAAATCAACGTACAGAAAATTAAGCAGGGCCTTTGTCTGAAAGCCATGTACAAATATGAATCTATATAGAAAAAGTCCTGGAATGAATCCGGAATGCCAAATTACAGCCACTTTGAAGCTAAAACCTTCATAACACCGAACATGGTCGGGTGTTTGTTTATATGAGAGCTATGTCAGTAGATGAACCTACATCAACAGATTTCTACACGGATATTTATACCCTTCACCACACTGTGGTATAGGTTTTGTTGAAATCGGTTCAGATTTAGATATAGCTTTCACATGTAGTATCGTCCGATTTTAGGTATATGGTGCACCAATCTTTCAGTGTTTGTCCGATTGAGACGACTTTTTGTAAATGGTGAACCAAACTCCCAATATTTGTCCGATTGAGACAAAATTTTGCACAGAGTACTGAATTAGGTCTAGATTGATATATGCCAAGTATTATTGAAATCGGTTCAGATTTAGATGTAGTTCCCATATATATTGTTTCGTCCGATTTTATGTAAATGGTGCACCATACTGTCAATGGCTTTGCAATGGAGACAAAATTTTGCATAGCGTATTGATGTTACTACAGGTTGACATCCATATTGAAATTATAGCAGGTTGACGTCCGTGAAGTTTTGTTGAAATCGGTTCAGATTTAGATATAGCTCCCGTGTGTCCAAATTGATGATTTTTTTGTTAGGAAAATTTCACACCCTCAAAGAACACAAAATCATAAATTAAAGGCAATTTGGCAAAAGAACGTGGTCAATCCCCAAAATAACGAAATTTTTGGTGGTGTCGTTATATTGAGGTACCCAAGAAATTGGACCAATATTGATATTTTTGGTAGGAATATTAGTTACTCAATGAGAACCCAAAATTCCAAATTGCAGTCAATTCCGTTGAAAAATACTTGCCCAAAATTGTATTGTTAGGTGGGGTCCATATCAAAATGTGCGAGGTGCATCTTTAACCTCAAAAATTCTTGAACGGAATCATGTTACAGTATCGGAACCATAAACATCATTCAAAATTTTAGATTGCTTGACATACATTTTCGCCTTTGTCACAGAAAAATTGTAAAATGTACCGAATTTTAAAACTGAATGCACCAAACCAAAGACAGCAAAATATTTCTTTTACTGCGAAATGCCACCCTTCCAACGAGCATAAATCTGAAATTGTTTGATCGATACTTTACGAGAAATCTATCAGTACAGGCATCTGCCGAATAAAAAATGGATTTCTTTATAGGATCTCTAACGTTTCTTGACAAATTTTCTTAAATTAAAATCTAATATTATAGCGCTAATTCGGAGAGTTCTTTAAGGATGTTAAAAAAAACTTTGTCCCTCTCGATACTTAGCAATCTATCTTCAACGGACAGTCTAAAATCGACATAGAATTTATTCTGATCAAGATTATAGGGCCTGCGGCGCCCCTTGACAATTAATTCAAATCTAATATTCAGAAAGTCCTTTAAAGGATATTCCAACTAAAATTTACATCGAATTCATCGAATTCGATATTCCAAAAAAAGAAATGTCTCTTTTGGTACTTAGCGGAATCTATTGGGATTTTAAGAGACTGCCAAAATCGACATAGAATTTTATTATGATCAAGAATATATTCACTTTATGGAACCTCTGATGGTCTTTGATAATTTTGCTTCAAATCCCAACTCAAAAGGAGCTTTAACGACATTAAAAAAAAAAATAAATAAATAATTTATAAATTTATTCTGAGCAAGAATATATACACTTAATAGGGCCTCCGACGGTCCATGACAATTACATTAAAATATATTATAGTCCTAATTCAGAAATTCTTATAAAGGATATAAAAAACTTAGCACCTTTCGATGCTAACCGATCTCTTTTGGAATTTCCAGAGAAGTCTAAAATCGACATAGAATTTTATTGTGATCTAGAATATATATATATATATACTTCATAGGGTCCCCGGCGGTCCTTAACAAAGAGTCCTTTAAGGACATTTCAAAAAAGAAACTTTGCCACTTTTCGATACTTAACCCACTTCTTTGTTTTCGCAAAAGTAATATCATTTTCTTCGTTTCTTAACAGCTGTCACTGGGTATACACACAGTGTTCTGGCATCTTTACGCCACACATTGAGAGTTTACTCGGAGAACAACTGTCAGGTCATGTTGAAATAATGACTTTTGTACAAAAAAAAAAAAAAAAAAACTTAAAATTGAAACAAACACGAGGAAAGAAAAATAGCATTTTCCTTTTACATTGTGTACTGTCTTAAACAAACAATACTCGATACCCATATATACATACATTTCCCACCCCCCCCCCCCCCCCCCCCCGTGTTCTACTCCCCTTAATTGCAGGAGGAATTGATAGTGATGGAGATCAGGCAAAAATTCTATCACCAGCAATGGCATACAAATCCGATATAGAGATTTGCTCCTAAGGCTTAGTTCGACCATTTGGGGTGTAACATGAGCTTGAGATATATGTGTGTGGGTACATATGTGTGTGTCTGCTCATTGGAGCATGGTAACAATATGTGATGATACATATGTTGTTCTTGATGTTGTATCGATGATGATATCCGGTGTTTGTATTTCTCTTGAATCCTTAAGAGTTTGATAATAAACCATTTAGTTTAGAGGAGAAGACAATAAAAGGGGAAGATGGGGGAAAGGAGAAGAAGATGGCTATGTTTGCTTTACGACCATTATAATAATTGTTGGAAACAATATTCCAATATTGAGGCAATTTATATATTTTTTCCTCTTCTTTTTTAAAGAGGGTACAGAGAGACAGTGAGGGAAAATTGGAAAATTTATTATGCTATAGATGGCCAATGAGAGATTGAATCAATCCAGCCACCAACCAACCGACCAAACTGTATCCTCATCATTTTCTTTATCGATTGTTGTGTCCATCTTCTTCTTCTTTCCATCGATTGAAAGGGGTTAAGTGTTGGTTATCTATTGGTTAACAAACTTTCTTCCGTTAGCATCTGTTTACTTCCCATAGCCATATTCCGTTCCGAGTTTTTTTTCATTTCCTGCCACTGGCTTGCCACTTTTACCACTAAGAAATTATGTTCGTGTTCAAGAAGAGGCTCAGAGATAATTTTATATAGTTGCCTTGATGTTATTGACAAGCAGGGGTTCACCTCTTTGCCGTTGTTGTTGCCTTCTTCATGTTCTTGTTGTCGTTGATGATGATGATGAGTACATCTCTTCGAATGATAAGTATTAATGAATACTTTAGTATTTAGCCGGACGATAAAAATCTTGACTAAACTATTTGTGTGTTGGTGTGTGTGTGTGTGAATGAGTCTGTGTGCTGTTTCCTGTGGGGCATTTTTCTTCTCATTGCGAGTTTTCATTGACAATTCCTCATTTATATTATTTCAGGCATTTATTTAATCCTCTTCGCTCTTCTTCTATTCTGTTGCTTAAACTGCCCTCACTGTTTTCCAATTTTTTTCTTTTTGAATAAAAAGTTTTGACCCAATTCAGTTGTCATAAAAAAACACACACACACACTTCGTGTAGTAGTTGTAGTTACGATTAAATAATGACAGACTATTAAATGCTCAAAAGAATTACAAATCGCATTAAAAAAAACAAGAATAAAACAAATATATTAATGGTTTTGTTAAAGCTGAGAAAATAAACAAAGCAATGAAAATGAAAAGCGAACAATTTGAATTTATTGAAATGAATGGAAAGTGGGAAAAATATAATATAGATAGAAAAGAAAGCATGTATTAAGAAGCTTAAAGTAAGTCATTACTTTCGAAGTTTTGTTTACTACATACAATAGTAATATGCTGCGTATACGTATTGTGTAACTTGTATAAATTATAATATTGAGTATACGCCTTTTAATTAATATTAGTTATACGCACCGCTGGTATTTTATTGAAAAATAATTTCTAAAAAATCTACGCCTAGTTAGATTTTTGAAAAATAATTTTTAAACCACCCACGCCTTGAAAGATCTTTGAAAAATAATTTTTACGCCACCCACTCCTTTTTAGATTTTTGAAAAATAATTTTTAAAAAATCCACGCCTTGTTAAATCTTTGAAAAATAATTTTTAAACCACCCACGCCTTGTAAGATCTTTGAAAAATAATTTTTAAAAAATCCACGCCTTGTTAAATCTTTGAAAAATAATTTTTAAACCACCCACGCCTTGTAAGATCTTTGAAAAATAATTTTTAAAAAATCCACGCCTTGTTAAATCTTTGAAAAATAATTTTTAAAAAATGCACGCCTTGTTAAATCTTTGAAAAATAATTTTGAAACCACCCACGCCTTGTAAGATCTTTGAAAAATAATTTTTAAAAAATCCACGCCTTGTTAGATGTTTGAAAAATAATTTTTAAAAAATCCACGGCTTGTTAGTTATTTGAAAAGAAATTTTAAAAAAATTCACGCCTTGTTAGATGTTTGAAAAATAATTTTTAAAAAATCCACGCCTTGTTAGAACTTTAAAAATATATTTTGATTTAGGCTTCAGTGGATCATCGAAAAATTAGTTTTTAAAAATTTACTATGCGTTTTTCCATTTATTACAGAAAACGGACTAATGTATAGAGACTAATGTGCGTATGATTGACAACGATGATCATACGCATTGTATTTTTTGAAAGTTAAGTTCCAAAAAAATGTAAAAGGTAAAAAATGTGTTCAAATCTATTTAACCTTTTTTTTAAGATCTACTATATTTGGTTGAAAAATATTTTTTGAGCCAGAGGATCCCTCTTATTCTACCAAAACCTAGGTGTGACGCATATAGAATTTCTTTTTTGTTGATATTAAAAAATATTCAATAATTTTTATAATTATTAACGAAACATTTTTTTCTTGTTTTCTTTTTAGGTAAGATATCGTCATCTTTACTAAAAAATTATGGTAACGTTATATCTGGGCAATTGATTACCAATTATGTGTATTCGAGGACCATGGTGTGTATTAGTATTGTCGGTAATCATACGCTAACATATTAAATAGGTTTATATTATTAATATGACATATTTATACCCTACATAACTATGTTGTAAGGGTATTATAGCTTTGTGCAGCCCCAAGAGTTTGTAACGCCCGAAATATTGGTCCTAGACTCACATTTAAGTATACCGATCGTTATATCTCGACTAGCTGAGTCGATTTAGACATGTGTGTCCGTCCGTCTGTCCATTCTAATTTGTAAACACGATACAGGCCACAGTTATGCACCAATCTTCAAGAAATTTTGCATGTAGGACCGGTTCTGGCCAATGAAGACCCATATTGTTTTTGGATCGGTTAATATTTAGGGGAAGAAATGGACCAAATACTTAATTTCGGTCGGTTTTTCTGGTCGCTCCACAAATTGCAATTATGTCCCATACATCGTGAGAAGGGGATCGTGTCAAAGCATAAGCGTGGTTAATATTTAGCGGGTCAAATGGACCCTGACTTTTGTGTGAAAAATGACAAAATTTGTAGTCTATGGCGTATATATTTGGCCCTGAAGGATCTAGACCCAAAGTTGATAGTATATCCAAGAGGAGTGGTTGACCTTTAAATTGATACCAATTATATTGTCGTATGTACTCGAATGTGAGAGTTACACTTAATTATTTACAGGTACTTATGTATTCAGATATTATTTAGTAACCCATTTCCACTAGTGGAAATATAGTGCTGATCGCTTTCAAATTTTCTATGAGGATCCCGGAATGGTCAAGGACAACGCCTATAATTTTTACGATGAAGTGTACCGAAAACTTAATTTTTTATGTGTTTTTCGAGTAGATCTATGGGCCACAATTGGAAGCCGAACATCACAACAAGGGCTTACATGAAGGGAAGGGCTTACATAATATTAGTAATATTTGTTGACCTCTACTTGGTCAAAATGGTTCAAATATCGCGAAATATTGCCCAAGCTCAAAATATAGAACCACAGAAAGTTAGATTTTCGTGGAAGTTGTGTAGGATATCATATGGTCGGCCGCGTCCGACTATACTGCTCCGCTCACTGGTTTTAAATAGTTTTTTGTAAATAAAATTCATGTTTCCAACGCTGTTACAACATCTGAAGAGTTCTGGGTTCTGGTTCGAATAAATTACACAAATAGATTTTGTTATTTTAAATCTATATACATTGTACCGGAAATCAGAAAATTTAGAGAAAATTACGATATTATATTACTAAATATCGATAAATACGAGTATATTATCTTCATAAAGTTTTAAATTGAGTTCACATTTTTTAATTAATTAAGTTTATATAGAAGTGTATATATTTAACTAAGTGTATATAGACAAATTTAAATATTAAGGCAATATTCAGAGCCATGGTGCGTATACATGCTGTCATTAGTCATACGCACCAAGCTACCAACTTCATTTTATGCAATTACTTCACAGTTTAAAAGTTTGTTTTCTTTAAAAAATAACACACTTTAATGAACCTATAATAACAATTTTTTTCTTTTACTTTACAATGTTCACATTTACTTTATCGCAATTTCGATTAATATGCGACATACTTGCACATGACACTTTTATACACATTTTGTGTTAATGAGTTTTCTTTAAGATATGACATTTATGATAACCATTTATGGTTAAACTTTTTTTCAAACTGATAATTGACATCGGAAAAGAGATAAGATGCATGTGTGTCTGAGTACATATAAGATATATTAAATGAGGTGATAAACATTTTTTTCGGTATAAACATAAAAAACAACAGCCTTATCGATTTCTCTTTGCGATAAACATCATCATTAATTGGAATCCAATCGTAAAAAAATAACCCCGAACAAAATTAATTTCATTTAAATAAATGCACGCACTTCTGTTCAGTATACATATTTTGATACTTATTGCAATCCGGGTATCCACAGAAAATGGTATACACATGTATATATCGAATAAATGAATATGCATTACTTAACGTATGTATGACGCAAACAAGTAATTGTATACATATATTTATGTGCATGCTCTTAAGCATCTCTTTAGCAAAGTAATGGAGAAAAAATTGTTTCATTACTTGTTGTATTCTTGCTGTTTTTTTTTTGTTTTTGTGGTACAATAATGAAATCATAAAATCACATTTGTATTTACAAAGAGAGAAAATAGACATTGTAAAGCGTATAAATAAAATGAA
>NW_026888095.1:0-9265 GCF_032173495.1 Musca vetustissima | reverse complement strand
AATGCAATCGTAAATATCATTCTATTAAATCTATAACAATATTTTTTCATAATTTCTCGTCCTATGATTGTCATTTATTCATCAAAGAGTTGGTGAATTTCGAGGGTGATATAGAAGTTATACCCCTGAATAAGGAAAAGTATATATCTATGTCATATTATATCTATATGATGCAAAATAGTAGTGGTATTAATTTCCATGATCATAGTGGGAGAAATGTTCAAAGGCTCGAATTAAGATTCTTAGATAGTTTTAGGTTTTTGCCTGCTAGTTTAGATAGTTTAGCAAAAACACTGCCTCGTGTTGCATTTAAGGCAGTAAGAGCACATTTTCACAATGATGTGGAATTCAATCTCATGACGAGTATGAATACATATCTTCATTTGAAAAACTAATGGAGAAACAGTTAATATGTATAATTTTTGTAGGAATGCTATCAGAGGAGGACTTACACAATGCTCGAAAAGACATTCTGTTGCAAATAATACAGAAATGTCGAATTATGATGAGAGCAAACCTGAAGTAAATAACTATTATTTCGATGTTAATAACCTATATGGCATGGCAATGATCCAACTACTCCCATTAAACAATTTTAAATGGTTAGTAGGTGAAGAACTTGAAAGATTTAGAGATGTTAATGAAATATTAGCAATTCCAGATGATTCTGAAACTGGATATATTCTTAATGTAAATATTGAATACCCTACAAATCTTCATGATTTTCATAACGATTTACCATTTTGTCCGGAGAACAAATGTGTCGTGGGTTCAAAAATAAAAAAAAATAATTGCTGATTTAACGGACAAAACATCATATACAATTCACTACAGAGTACTTAAACAATGTTTAAAGCATAATTTAATCCTCAAAAAAAGTTAATAGTGGTATATCATTTACTCAATCTAATTGGTTGGCGAAATATATTTTGAAAAATAATAAACTTCGTGCGCAAGCTACAAATGACTTTGAAAAGGATTTTTTCAAGTTGATGAACAACTCTGTGTATGGTAAAACTATGGAAAATATTGACAAGAGGAAAGTCATTAAAATTAGAACATCGTATGGGAAAAGATGGGGCGCAAGGGGATTCATATCGAAGCCAAATTTCCATAGCATATCTCAATTTTCTGATGATATGGTTGCTATTGAAATGAGTAAAGTTAAAGTACGATAAGCCGATGTACTTAGGTTTTTGTATCTTAGAATTATCAAAGTGGTTCATGTACGATTTCTATTACGATTTTTTAAAAGAAAAATATGGAAATGACATATCTCTTCCCTACATGGACACTGACTCCTTTATACTAGCTTCATCGCGAAACCCTTTTAAATGTCTGACGAGAGAAGAAATAATGGCAAGATTTGATACATCAAACTTTGCACCAAACAATATATAGGGGAGAGGGGGGCACCTTTGAACAGCGCTCATAAAATCTTGGTTTAATATTTTGCCGACCCGCAACCACATTTTTGTATATGGCAATCTTGTTCTCTATATGCGTAAACCACTTTGGCTTGCTTTTTCAGTTGTCGAAAAATTGTGCATGGGTGTCATTGTAAACTTTTATTCATTTGGTTGTAAGGGCGCAGGAAGAATTCTGTGATAGTTTTCTTTCGTCAAACAAATTTTTTGCATTCCAACAATCATTTCAAACATAACTAATGTAATTTCTTTCATATATATTTATTACAAAAAAAGTTATTTTAAATTTCCGTAAAATGCCATGGGTGGGGCACCTTTGAACATGCCCATTAAACTCGAGTAAAAAAAGGAGTTTTTAAATTTTGGCTTCGATTTCTCAAAATTTCAAATGATAAAAATAAGATTACGAAATTAACTGTATTTTTCACCATATTAACTTGTATTTTTAAGACATTTTATGTTTTAATAATTTTTGATCTAAATTTTTTAAATTTTGAACATTTTTTATATATTTTTTAATGAATTAATGCATTTCTGATATGTATGAATAAAATACATACATATTTGAACATAAACACTGTAAAAAACCATGTCGTTCAAAAATGCCAACCCCTGTTCAAAGGTGCCCCCCTGGGGGGGCAGTTTTGAACACTTTGAGTTCGTCCATTAAAACAGTAGTAAAATATATTTATCAAGCTTATAGTATGTCATATGTATATTCATTTTAAAGGTTACATATGTACCTATTAGTTAAAATTTATAAGAAACCAAAAATGATAAAATAAAAAATTTTATAAGGCTTGAAAGCAAAAAGTGTTCAAAGGTGCCCCCCTCTCCCCTATAATATTTCACTTGTCAATAAAAAGTATTAGGAATGATGAAGGACGAAAATGCAGGGAGAACTATGTTAGAATTTGTTGGTATTCGCCCCAAAATGTATGCAATACGAGTGAGTAATAAATCAGAAGTAAAAAAATCTAAAGGTGTCAAAAACTCTGTATTAAAAAATATACAATATACACTTATAGAGATTGCTTATATAACCGTAAGTTATCTAACAATAGTATGTATACGTTTAGGTCGAGGAAACATGATGTGTATACCGACAAAATAACAAAGGTATGTCTAAACTATCAAGATAATAAAAGATTCATAAGGGAAGATGGTATTAATACATATGCTTGGGGTCACTATAAGATAAATGATTTGAATTCTTCAAATATGGATAATTTACATTCACTCTCAATGAATGCAGATGTAGATAATGATAGGATAGATTTAACAAATATACAACCATTACATATAAATGTCAATTTAAATGATATACCTATAGAATTGCTTTCACTAACAGAACAGCAAGATTTTTTTAATACATACCTTCAATAAGTTGTAAAACAAAATAATAATAGCAATAAAAATAATGATTTATAGCATATTCTTTATTTGTAAATATATTTTTTAATAAAATAATATATTCATATTTATATGTTTTCATTTTGTTTAATTCAATAGGTAAGGACAAATATATTAAACTACTTTGTGTACAATTCCTGTCAAAAGTATATACTCAACGAGACGGTCATGAATACTTAGACAATAAGCTGAAGTGTTTTGTGGTATTTGTTTCGAATTCTATTTTTAAATCAATTGGTCCATTTTTAACAGTTTCGTTCTGATTGCTTATATCAACTACGATAATTGGATTATCTTTAAAGCTTGAATAGGTTAGAAGAGGCTGTGGATCCCTCGAGTAATAAGTTTGCTGAAATCTTGTATACATGTCATATAGCATTGCATAACGATTCTCCCCGAACTTCAGATTTAAATCATCGTAGGGATACGTCTCTGAATTCAAGTGAACTTTGATATTTTGAAGATCACAATGAAGTAACTTGTTGTTTTTTTCAAATGCAAAAGCTACGTACCGTGGTCTTTCACGATTGACAGACAGTTTTACATTCCAGATATGTTTCCTACCACCAATAAAAGTTGGATTAAAATAGCAATCCCAACTACGAAATGCTATCTGACAAATGTATGTGTTGAACTTTCCAAACAATGTTTGTAATGGTAAGACGAATGTCTTCCTTTGAGTCAGTTGAATAACATACATTTGCGTCATTGGCACTTCTCAAAACAATTAAATCATGTTTACTATTACAAACTACTTTGTTAAAGCCTTCTGCAAATCCTAGTAAACGGTTTAAGGGGACTCAAAAGTTAAAAGAATTAGCAGCTATGTCACCATCTACTCTCCATCCAGCATTACTCATGACGTTACTTTCAGATGCATTTAGGGAAACCCAATTTTTCATTTTTGTGGTCACTCCTAAATAGCGTGTTCGTTCAATTTCAATCCCATTTAGTTCATAGCGAATTTCGTCAAACATGTAACCCACGCAATTATTTCTTAGTTTGGCGTTTGATGTTAATTCTCCATTTGCTTTTCTCAAATAGCATTCAATGTACAGATAGCTTTCTGATGGTAATATGTAAAGATCTTGATTTTGTATGCTTATGCGTATCTCATCATTATTTTTAAAAGATTGTATATAGTTAACATAGCTATGATAATCTTTCTTTATAATATTTTCATCCGAGAATGGACTTTCATTATATTGACATTGGGTTTTACTTTTAATTTAAGAAGTTTTAAAAATTCTATACTTTCTTTGGTTAAGAGATGTCTTGCCGGCTTGACAACTTTCTGTTGAATGTTTTTAGAAATTTGTTTATATTTGTATTTATTATAGATTATCATGTTTGTTTTGGCCTTATATGAATTCGAAATGTGATTTCCTCCCCTCGAAAATTTATTAAACGATGTTCTTGATCTAGTATTATTATTTGTAGACGACTAATTTCCTTGACGTTTACCGGCAAATAAATGAGGTTCATTGGTCTCTCGGCTAATTTATAGCCTGGAGGGACATCTAATACAAATTCGTGTAGAATATGTGCAGGTGAATTATTCATAAATGATCCAGTTACAATATTACAGTGTATTTGAATAGCATTGACCTTTACAATATTTACTGGAAGATTTGAGATGTGTTTTTTTCCAGACTCCAGAATTTTTTTCAGTGAAACCAAATAGCTTGGCTATAGATTTTTCCTTATTGAAACATATAGCGTCATGAGAGGATATTATCCCTATCTTCAAACCATCATCTACCATCTACATCTTTATGTGGTCCATATACTGTAGCCAAGTTTTATTCAATAGAGAAAGATCAACGGTACCCTCATCATTCACGTCGGAATATAATGTATCATCTTTTGTCTCATTGTAGCTATTAGAATCTCTAAGAAATTTTTTGTGTACATCATTTTTTTATTGGGCGTACTCGCAATAATAGAATTATTATATGAATCTATATTTTCGTTTTGAGGAAACATTAATTGGGGTGTATTTTCTTTCAACTGTATATATTATATATTTTGCAGCTCATTTGATTTAACTTGCTCTCCCTTTTTTATGCTTTGAAACTTTTTCTTTAATACATTTCGGGACTGAACAAGTCGTTTCAACATTTCTTCTTCCATGGTTAATATTATACTAATAGAATTAATTACAACAGAGATATTTTAAATAATATTACTAGTATTAAGGCTGTATAAATATATGAAAGCCTTTTCTATATCTTTCATCATCTTTGCTAATAGTTATAAATCCATATTTGTTTTTCCAGCATTCGCGACATATGCCTTTGAATGTTTCAAAACTCATATCACTTCCAACATGATCATTGTATATGTGTCTTGAATTCAAATCATCTTGCTTGAATTTAATAATCATATTTGAATTATCTCGTACCAAATGTTTTGGAATTCGTGTATATGTTTGACAGAGGTGAAATGAATCAACATTCTTGTGACGGCCCATACTGAAGTAAATTTTAATATTATTTTGTTTATCACAAGCAACATCATCGAATATTATAATCGAATTTGGTTTTATGACTTCTGGTTGTACAACATCTTCATTATTACTAAATGTATACAATCCCATGCCTTTTATGGACGAAATGAGTTTCTTAAGATATTCATATATGGGTTGATGTAATGATTTTGAATATATATAAACGTTTTCGAATTTTAAACCATTGGGGCTTTCTATTAGACTTAGCATAACATTGGTCTTTCCACAATTTGACGGACCCACTATTAAGGCTCGGATTGTATTAGGCAACAAAGCGCTGTGTCTGGGGGTTTTCTTTTGTATAAAATCCACATTTTGTACTGAAATTTTAGTTTGTTGTTCAACTAATCGCATTTCACAACTAACTCATATTTGTATAACCATTAACTATTTATTTATTTGCCTTTATTTTTGTAATAGTGTAAGAGAAAAAAGGTATAAAATGATTGTTTATAACAACAATAATTTTATTAGAAAGAAGCCTGTTAAAGGAAGAGGACTTGTAAATAAGTTAATAAATTCTTTACCGGTGGAACTTCATCTCCCTGGTTATCAGTTTTGTGGACCTGGTACAAAACTTAAATCCCGCTTGAAGAAGGGTGATAAAGGTATTAATCCATTGGATGCTGCGTGTAAAGTACACGATATTGCCAATGCAAAAACAGAAGACATTGAACAACGACATATTGCAGATCGTGAACTGACTGAAAGAGCGTGGGAACGTGTGAAAGCTAAAGATAGTAGTATTGGAGAAAAACTGAACGCATATTTTGTAACGAACGCAATGAAAGCTAAAACTAAGTTTGGAATGGGTTTGAATAATAATAATAATTCATAACATATATCAGGGCAGCAAATTTTTAAAAATGCTGTTAAAAATGCTACATCAACTCTTAAAGCTGCTTAACCAACAGATATTGATGCTGCTATACATATGGCAAAGAAAGAAATTCAAAAGACGTTCCGAGGAAAGAAGTCTAAGGTGGTTATACCCCGAGTAATAAGGGTTCCCAAAACCGGAGGATTTCTCCCACTTATACCGATTCTGACTGGGTTAGGAGCATTGGGAACGTTAGCATCGGGTAGTTCAGCAATTGCTAATGCAGTAATGAATGCTAAAAAAGCAAAACAATCATTGGATGAGCAAACTAGACACAATAAAACCATAGAAGCCATTGCGATGGGTAAAGGTCTCTATTTGAAACCTTATAAAAAGGAATATGACATTTTTGTAGATGACAATTCAAAAAACTAATAATACAGCTACCTAAAATTTTTTATTGAAAAAAAACGTAATTTAGGATATGGAATTCTTCAGTCCATTTAACATCTCCACGAAGATGGATGAACTTGACAGATCGGATATTGGATTACTGGATTTCCAATTTTGTCATGGGAACCACAAACATATATTTATGAAGGAGCTAGCATACATGGGTGGAGTTTCTATAGTTCTGCTTAACCAACAGATATTGATGCTGCTATACATATGGCAAAGAAAGAAATTCAAAAGACGTTCCGAGGAAAGAAGTCTAAGGTGGTTATACCCCGAGTAATAAGGGTTCCCAAAACCGGAGGATTTCTCCCACTTATACCGATTCTGACTGGGTTAGGAGCATTGGGAACGTTAGCATCGGGTAGTTCAGCAATTGCTAATGCAGTAATGAATGCTAAAAAAGCAAAACAATCATTGGATGAGCAAACTAGACACAATAAAACCATAGAAGCCATTGCGATGGGTAAAGGTCTCTATTTGAAACCTTATAAAAAGGAATATGACATTTTTGTAGATGACAATTCAAAAAACTAATAATACAGCTACCTAAAATTTTTTATTGAAAAAAAACGTAATTTAGGATATGGAATTCTTCAGTCCATTTAACATCTCCACGAAGATGGATGAACTTGACAGATCGGATATTGGATTACTGGATTTCCAATTTTGTCATGGGAACCACAAACATATATTTATGAAGGAGCTAGCATACATGGGTGGAGTTTCTATAGTTCCAAACCATTTTTGGTTTCGTCCACCTTTTAATATAAGAGAACTTAGTAGTAGTAAGACATATGTTCTGCCCCAAATTGCTTTATGCTAATTGCCCTACGCAAATTGATTTATGTTAATTGCTTTATACAAATGACGTAATAGGTCTGTATTGATGACTCATCCTTCTCTTTTCCTCTTGGTGTGTTGTGTGATCATATTGTGTTCTCTCTCTTTCCCTCTTATTGTTTTATGCCGTCCGTCTGTTCAATATTTTCTTTCGTCTTTCCCTAATGTGGTGCATTTATAATTGATTTATTCTAATTGCTTTACGCAAATGACGTAATTGCCGTCCGTCTGTTCAATATTTTCTTTCGTCTTTGCCCAATGTTGTCCATTTATATGTCCTTGATGACCCTGAAAGTTTATTGAAATCAATAGCGCGTGTGTCCGACATTTGTTCTCCCCCCCGCCCCCTTTGTTCCGTATATTTACCGTAAGCTTATGTGTGTTTCCCCTTTCCCTATCCACTTGTTTTATTTGGTCTTCCCAATGCGGTCCATTTGTATGACGTTGATGACCCTGAATCAATACCGCTTGTGTCCCATATTTGTTCTTCCCGCTTTCTTCCGTATTTTTTCGGTAAGCTTATATGTGTCCCCCTCCTTCCCTATTCAGTTGTTTTCGTGATGCATTGTCGCAGTGCGGCCACCGCTCTTGCCTACATTTATCCCCCTTCTCTACCCACTTGTTTTTTCTTGGTTGCACAATATTGTGAAATACATGAAGCAGTGTCTCATATGATTGTCTATTGGAACAAGACTCAGTCCGATCATGGGTGTCTTATCAGAAAGAATTTGTTAGAATTTACAAGATGCAATGTCTGTCCATTAAGCCAATTTGAATCTTAAGTCTCTTATCAGCAAGTGTTTGTTGCTATGATTGGAGAGGCGCCCATCGGTCTATAGATTCTACCAAGACCATATGTCTGTCCCACCATTGATTATCTGTCATATTATTATTTTTTTTTCTAATATTTGGTGTATCTCTAAATCAATTGTTTCCATGGTTTAAATTTTACATAGTTACCCACATTTAGTTAGTACATTACTTCTTCTTCTTGAGAAAGCAACCTTCGCGGTATCAATATCTTACGGTATCAATATCCTGCGATATCAATATCTTACAGCATCAATATCTTGCGGTATATCTTACGGTATCAATATCTTGCGATATCAATATCTTACAGCATCAATATCTTGCGGTATCATTATCTTACGGTATCAATATCTTGCGATATCAATATCTTACAGCATCAATATCTTGCGGTATCAATATCTCGCAATATCGTGAAAAATTTATTATTGTGAAAAAATTACTATTGTGAAAAACTTAATATTGTGAAAAGCTTTTTATTGTGATTTGTTTGCGTAAAATTTATAACTCAAAATGGCAAAATTCGTATGCAATTTCTGCTCAAAAGAATTTAATTTTAGTTCAGCCCTAACACGGCATATGAAAATTCATAAAATTTGCCAAATTTGTAGTAGAATGTTTTTACATTCTCAAGCATTAAAAATGCACTATAATGTAAATCACCCGGAGTATTTACAAGGACAACAGGAAAGAGAATATGAGCGACAACAACAATTACCTCAACAACAAGGGATCTGGCAACCTGTTACGGATTATCCGCATTCATCATTATGATACCAACAACAAGAACAACATCAAGGATACATGCAACAAAATAATGTGCAACAACGGCAACAACATACACCTCAGCAATATGAGCAGCAACGACGATTACATCCACCACAAGGGATATGGCAACCTGCTATGGAGTATCCACATCCATCGTCATCGTCATCAGACAACAACATACAGCTCAGCAACATCAAGTATACATGCAACAAAATAATGTGGATA
>NW_026888094.1:0-92451 GCF_032173495.1 Musca vetustissima | reverse complement strand
CCGGTTTTTGTTCGTTCGGTTGATGATTAAATCTTTTTTGGCCGTCAGAATATCGCAGACATCGTTCATAGCCAAATGTGGCAAATTAAACAATTGAACTTTTTGTTGTTTTAATTTTCCATATTGGGAAAAAATGGGTCAAAATTGCAGATCTAAGAAACATTTTTTCTGGGTATTCATTGGAGACAAAAGAAGGCCTTGAGTATTGGGACTTTGGTATACTATACAATGCGAGCTCTCACACAGAGGCTCAAAACATATACATTTTCACCATCCAAAACATGGAATTGTTGGGTCATCTGTCGTACAGTCCTAACATGGCATCCAATGACTTCATTCTATAAACTCACATCAAGAAAATAATGCGTTGCCAACGTTGCTTGGACGCCAGAAGATGCTTTTGAAGCTTTCAAAAACTATTCTTCGGAGGTGCCTCAATCGGAGTGATTTAACTGAATTGAGCTCATGAAATAGTCGATAAATTATGCTAAATCGTAAGGTTGAAAATAAGATCCTCTGATCTGCTATATAAGAAGATTCCTTGTTCTTCCATTGAATAAGTCTCTCTCGATCCAATGATATTTTTATAAAAGAAACCCGTTCGTTTTCTGTGAAGAACCCTTTGATCTTCTGTAGATGAAGACTCTTTAGTTTCCTACAGAAAAATACTTTCTGATCTGCCTTTTAATAAGACTTCCTTGTCGTCAATAGTACAAAATGGGCCCATCTGGACCCATTGTTTTTCTATGCAAGGAAATCCCTGGGTGTGAGCGCATAGAAAATGTATAAATCAGGCTAGGACAGATTTTGAAATTATTATTGAAAATTATTATGAAAATTAGGCCTTCTTATCGTTTATATAAAATAACCCTTGGTCTTCCAGGGAATGAAGTTTCACTGTTTTTTTTTTTTTTGTAGAATAATACCCTTTTTCTTCTCTAGCCTTTGATTTCCTATTTAATAAAACATCCCTGTCTTCTAGAGAAAAAGTAACTCTGGACCCAACGTTCTTCTATAGAAGAATGCACATTGGTTCTTTATGGAAGAATACCCTTTGGATTTCCTTAGATGTGGATCCAATGATCAAAAGACGCTCTGGTCTTTCATTAAAGGTGAATATCTCGATTTATATGGAAGAATACCATCTGGCTTCTAAGCGGAGCACCCTCTGTACTTTTACAGAAGAACACCACCCTTCTATATAAAAAGGACTTTGGGTCATCTATAGAATATCTTTTGGGTTCTTTTTAAATTTCTAAAAACGAAAATTTTCTTGATTTCTGTAGGAGAAGACTCTTTGAGATTAATCGAGAAATAGAACCTCAGGACTACCTTAGAAGCGGACACTCTAGCTTTCTTTCGAAAACATCCTTATTTTACAATATAATCTAGAGTGTCCTTAAGGGGACCCCATTGTCGGTGTCAAAATTTTTTTTATCTAATTTGAATCTACTCTAATTTTAGAATATTCATACAAAATTTCAATTGAAAATCTCAAGAACTCTTGAAGATATAGCCAATTTATTGTGTCAGCATCAAGTGACGGCTGAAGGACTTCTCAAACTTTTTCGAAGCAGTGGTTTACGTATGGCGGGCACGATAACTCAAAAACTAATAATCCAATCGGTTCCAAATGATGACACGTTTCTCTGGAAGTGTATGGCTCTCATATGAACTAGGATAAAGCCAATCGGGGACGGTCTTCCTTATTTTTTAACTTAGTTTGTGGTCAAAAATAGGCGATTTTTCAAAAAAAAAAAAAAAAAAAAAATCAAAGTTCCGCCATTTTGTCAATTGTTGTGCGAAGTCTCAATAATCCTAGTTCATACGAGAGTCTGACATGTACTCTTTCTAACACAGTTGGAATTTCCGGATTCCGATGTTCCAGTGAGGAGTTAACATGCCCATTCAAATATATATATGCAAAGTTGTGTTCTATTAATAGATGTAGCTCTGGTCGCCTAAAGAAACCAACCCTATACTCTGCTACAGAAGATTATTTGTTTTGTTAAAAAGAAGGACTAAAAAGTGCTGAAAAACGAACATTTCTGGACATCTGAAGAGGACTCTATGGTTTTTGAGGAGCATACACTCTGGTCTTTTTAGAAGCAAAAATAATCCTAAGGGGCCTCTATAAAAGGCTGGATGTTCGGTTCCGTTATGACACAAGAGGGGCGCCACAACCCTCTGGCCCTCTAATGAAGTTGACCATACTCGTATAGTCTTCCCTAGAAGACCCCTTGGATAGTTTATAATGGTGGTATTCTATGGAAGAAGACACTCTGGTCCTCCAATGAAGACTATCCTTTAGTCACCTACAGAAGACCTTCTGGGTAACTTGGGCTAATAAATTTTTGTTTTCTATAGAAGATGACACTCTGGTCCTCGAATGAAGCCGATGCCTTATTTTTCTGATCCTTTGGGTACTTTAAAAAGAGGGGATAATGGACTTGAGACCTTCCATAGAAGATAACACTCTGGTTTATTCGCGAAGTTTTCTGTGTTTCTATAGAAGACTTGTTGCTTTTGATCGAGAAACAGTCTCGCTGGTCTATCGTAGAAGCATACACTCTGGTCTTTCGAAAAAAAACGCTCCTCTTTTAATAGAATCCACAGGGTCCTTATTAGAAGACCTTCTGGTCTCCTAAAGAAACCGACCTCTTGGAATTTTTAATTGAATGACTCTTATTGTTCTCTGAAAATACCTTGTGGTCATTCATGATTTTCATGTTTTTAAATAATAATTCTCTTCTTCCTTTATAAATATTAATTTGATATGATTTTATTTAAAAATATACAAATAATAATACTTATTTTTAATTCTCATTACAGATGTGACACACATTTTCAAATGAACAATAATAAAATAACTGACCTGGGTAAATGTGTTACAAACGATTCTACATATTAATGAACAGATTTTACATCGTATGGAAGCAGAATAAAAAAATCGATAGCAACACCTAAGAAATTATATAAATAATATATATAAAAACAACAATAACAACACCCTATGTACGTGAGGCGCAAAACGTGTTTGCTAAATAACAACAAATCAAGAGAATCGTCAACAAAAATTATTTTTAAAAATCTATCTCAAAAGCAAGAGAATTCTTAATTATCTACGCTCCGAGAAGACAAAACGAAATAATGAACTCTTCACATTTAATTAGCAATCCTCAACTGGGTAATCATCATCCTCATCATCACCACCAGCAACAACATCATCATTATCTTCACAACCACACACAACAACAACAGCAGCAGCAACCGCAACCGCAACAACAATCATACACCTCAAAAATGCCGGCGACCACAAACAACAACATCAACAACCAAATTTCCCATAATTACAACAATAATAATCATGAACAACAGCAGCACCATACCGGTCTCGTGAATTCTCGTGGAAATACACAAACATCAAACACCACCACCAATCAAACATGTATGACGACACAACAGCAAACAATGAGTTCGAGTTCGAACCCCACAAGCGGCAGTCCAACCACAAACACAACCACCACACAGGCCACACAACAAAATAATAAATTTGCGCCTGCACGTAGGCTAGCTGCCCGTCATACTTTACGTTTGGCCATACCCAAACAACAGGGTGACCTGTCGTATGCAAATAACACGGTTGGTGGTGGTGGCATTTCACAATTTCGTCATTCGTCACCATCGCAACTGCCACCGGCTCCCATATTGAAACGTAACACAACGGGAGCCAGCACCACACCACAAGTAATGTCACATGTGCCGTCTCCTGCCTCTGTCTCCTCAAATACATATTCTCAAATACCCAAGTCTGCTTCACCACTGGAATCAAATAATTTGCCTAATGCCAATAGCTGCACTGTGAGCACGGCCACACCTTCCACAGCCAATAGTGGGCAATTTTTACGAGTACGAAATCCCAGTATAACTTTGAATTCAACGGATTTATGCAACACCAACAACAACGATTTCTTTGCATTTGCCAAGGATATGTCGTCGCCAGCTGTAGGAGGTAAGTTTTGAAAAAAAAATAAATAAATTCATATTCCACATTTTTATATCCTTGGCCATATGGCTAAAGAGGTATCATCGAAATATCGGTTTTAGTTTACTTGGACCCCAAATGCTTTTACCACAATTTGGTGTCGATTTCAAATAATATCCGACCACCTGCCCGTCGGTCTAATTGTTGCACACAATAGCTCTGGAAGAGGGTAACCGATTTCATCTGAACTTAGCATGTCGTAATATTTCTTGGCGGGCACGGTAACTCTAAATCGGTTCTAAATTTTAATACGTTATTCTGGACCTATGTACATAGCTTTCGTACGAACTAAGATAAATCCAATCGGCGAAGATCTTTCCTATTTTCTAGCTTGGTTTTTGATCGAAAATAGCTGATTGTACAAAAAATAATTTTCAGTCATTTTGCTAATTTCCGAGCGAAGTCAATAATAATAGATACATAGTTTTTCTAATTTAAATTCTGCACAAATCATGTTCGAAAATGAAAAATATTGGTTGACTTCTTTTGTACCTCCCCCCACAAGACATTTAATTATTATTTTGTTAGTTGTTTTCCTTAAGTCCCCGATCAACACCTAAATTTAGTTTCAATATTTCTTTCTTTCTTGTAGACCATTCACCAATATTTGCAGAAATCGCCTCATCCATGTCACCATCGACCAGCTCGGCATCGCCATCAAACCATTTGAATCGCCTCTTCAATTTGAGCCCGTCAACATTGCGCAGCTATGGAAATGTAAGTAAAATATTGTTGGTATTTAGCTATTAAATTAGCTCGGATTACGGTTTAATCTAGATTAAATATCGTCTTCAAGCGAAATAAACACTCTGGTCCACCTTAGAAACGGACAATTTGTTTTTATTAAAAGAAAAAACACCCTAGTCTCTCAAAGAAGACCACCTCTTATTCTTATATACACCTTATTTAATTGTTTTATATTAGAAGGCCCTCTGGTGTCCTATAGAAACCGACCCTTTGATTTTCTATAGAAGATATTTTTTAAAAAAGGGATGAAAAAGAGCTGTTTTAGAAGAAGGCGTTATGTTTTTTTAAGAAGTATACTCTCTAGTCTTCCTTAAAAGCAAACAAAATCTAAAGGAACATCTATAGAAGACTTAAGGCTTCTTTCTTTATGACACTGGAGGGCTGTCTTCTAATGAAGTCGACCCTTTAGTCTTCTACAGAAGACCCTCTTAAAAAAGGGGGCCAATAGAAACTGATTCTCTAGTCTTTTTTGAAGCTATCTTTCGAAATAAAATCTCTTTGGTATTCTTTGGAAAAGATCCTCTAGTCTCTCAAGAGAAGAACACCTCATCTTTTTCTATAAATATCTGGTCTTACGTTGTGGCACCCAAAGGGTCCTCTAATAAGGGGGCTGGCTTAAGTGGGGCTCGGATTAAGGCTTAATTCGTATTAAAATTTATTGACCCTCAATAAAAAGACATTGGATCTCATGCATAAAAACGAGCAAAAGCGATGAGTTGAGTCAAGTAAGCAATTGCTCGTAAGTTGAGTTAGATCGAACAGCAACTGCTTTTGCTCAATTTCGTATGCATAAAAATGAGTTCAAACCAATTGCAAATACTTGAGCAAATTGAGATCAAACTTCTAATTGTTATTAAAATGCAAACATGTCGTCAAGTGGAAGTGAATTAGAAGTAGTAGTAAACACTAATAATAAAATAAAAACTGACGGCATATCTGCATTTTTAGTACAACAAAAATTAAAGAAAATAAATATTTACTTGGAAAAAGTCAGTTGCCAAGTGTCAACGAAATGAAGCAAACATTTGGAATAGAAATAAAGGATTATATTATTATTATTAGGGTTTATATTATTATAATCCGCACCATAAGGCGGAGTGCATATACGCCATATATGCACTCCGCATATATGTATTTTCCGTGATCAAAATCAATTATATCCATACCCTGTTGAAACCCGAATATTTGCAAATACTTGGCTAATATTCCTCAATTTTTCATTCCGTTTATAACATCTCGAAATATTCCACTGAGACCCCATAAAATATATACACTGGTGGCCAAAACTAAAGAAAGTTTTTTAAGAATATAAACGTGACATTCATTTCGAAATAAAAATAAATTCTATGGAAAACTACATTGACCCAATTTTGATTTTTTTTCTTTTTTTATAAATAAGCAAATTTAGCTAATAATCGACAGCAAAACCGTTATTTTTGATTACACCTACGAGACATTGAACCTATACGATCCAAATTTTGATCTTTTGATGCATTATTCCTCACATCCTGAGCCTTTGGGAAGAGGTTATGTTTGTTAGTGAATCCCTTTGAATTTTGCTATCGATGATGATCCAAACATTTTTCTATAGGGTGAAGATCTGATGATTGTGTTGGCCATCATAAAATCCGGATTTTAGACTCCCGCAAACAATCGTTGACATGTTTTGGTTTATGTTTGGGGGTTATTGTCAAGCTTCAACACAAAATATTCATTAAATGTTTTTCCAAAATAATTTTCTGTGATAAATTATGTTCACAATCACTGATAATTATTCCTTTTAGTGTACGCGAGTCAACTAAGAGGCATGCTCAACAAAAGTTAAGCAAGAGCTCACAAAAGTAAGCAAAAGCTTGTTTTTATGCATATGAAAATGAGAACAATCTCATCCAACATCAATTTCTAAGTTCAAACTGAGCAAGAAGAGATCAAACCTGGGCAGTGAGTAAAAGCAAATACATCAAATTTTATTATGCATACGACAAGCACCTTTTACTCAAAAAATCGAGTCCGAGCTCAAGCTCAAGTTTTATACATGAGACCCATTGACTCCGGTTTAAGGTCCAATCCAGATTAATAGTCAGTAACCCCGTAAAAAAGGTAATTGACTTCGGATTAAATGAGATTGATCTTGGCTTATGCGTCATTTTATAGCCATATGTGATTAAACAACAATCCTATACGGTTCGAATGTTTGCCTACAAGCGAAAAAGGCTCTCTGGCCTACCTACCCTTTAATAGAATCCAAAGGGTCCATATTAGAAGATAATTTTTGGTCTCCTAAAGATACCATCATTTTAGTATTCTTTAGAAGACGATCCAGTTCTTTTAAAAAAGGTCGAAAAGAAGGACTGAAAAGGAACATTTCTGTGCCTCTATAGAAGAAGTATATTTTTTGAGAAAAAATACTCCTTTGTCTTCCTTAAATGCAAGACCAAACGACGCAAATATTATCCTTCAGGAGACGAAAAGAAGAAACCCCTTCTCCTAATAAAGCCGATTTCTACTATAATAAAATACACATTTTGGTAAGACACCCTATTGACATTCTCTCTCTCTTTTGACAAAAACAAATGTATTCTCCCAAACAATACCATTCATTAGTCGGGTGTGTTTTGTTTTGGTATCGTCCTTTGTCTCTCTTGGTGGTTCTTAGTTTTGCAACCGGCTGATTGTCTACCGTTTCTCTTGTTTACAACCGCGGTCTCTCCACACACTCGTTTTGGCTAGTTTTGCATTCCATTGTTTCTGTATTGATATTATAAAATTCGCATATGTATTTTCCAAACTATTTTGATATAACAAATAAGCGATGATATGAGCAACAAACTTAACCGACTAGCTGAGTCGATATAGATATGTGTCTCCGTCCGTACGTCTGTCCATTATAATTTGTAAACACGATACAGGCCACAGTTATGGACCAATCTTCACGAAATTTTGCATGTAGGATGGGTTCTGGCCAATGAAGACCCCTATTGATTTTGGAAAAGATCGGTTAATATTTAGGAGATGAAATGGACCAAAAACTTTATTTTTGTTGGTTTTTCTGGTCGCTCCAGAGACCGCAAATATGGCCCAAACACCGCGAATTTTTGCATGGAGAAGGGGATCGGGCCAAAGAATAAGCATGCCTGTTTTGATAAAGATCGGTCAATATTTAGCGGGTCAAATGGACCTTAACTTTTGTGTGAAAAATGACAAAATGTGTATTCTGTAACGTATATATTTACCACTGGAGGACATTGACCCGAGAAGTTGATAGTATATCCAAGAGGAATGGTTGACCTTTAAATTGATACCAATTATATTGTCGTAGGTACTGGAATGCGGGAGTTACACTTAAATATTTACAGGTGCTTACGTATTCATATATTATTTAGTAACCTATTACCACACTTAAGGGCGGAAATATAGCGCCGATCGCTTTGAAATGTTCCATGACGTTCCAGTTATGGTCAAGGACAACGCCTAAAATGTTAGGTGATGATCAGATAATAATGTTTCGGATGAAGTGGACCGAAAACTTTACTATTTGTACTTTTCGAGTCGAAAGCCGAACATCACAACACAACCCACGGTGAAGGGGATCCGGACAAGTAATTAGAGGGGCTGTACTGATTATAAGTAACATTTGCTGACTTCTAGCCAGTCAAAAGTGTGCAAATATCGCGAAATATTGCCCAATCTCAGAATATAGAACCACAGAAAGCTAGATTTTCATGGATGTTGTGTAGGGCATCGTATGGTCGGCCCCGTCCGACTATACTGCTCCGCTCACTGTTTTTTTACTGCGAAATGTAACCCTTCCTACGAGTATAAATCTGAAATTGTGATTGATCGATGCTTTACGAGAAATCTAACAGTACAGCCATCTGTAAAAAAATAATGGATTTATTTTTTCCCCAACCTAATATAAAATAAAAATAGATAAATTAAAACGACAAATAGTTTCTGTGTCATAGAAAACTGCCTCCACATAACTCCAAAGTTGCCTCTCTCTCTCTCTCTCTCTCCCTTTTTGACAAGAAACCAGTATTTAAAGTTTTATGAAGTGCATTCATAAAATGCAGAAATCCGAGCGTTGCCAACACTTTCCGAGGACTATTCATATAATATTTCCTCTCAGATATATACTGAGGTATACCATTTCTAATATAGCTGCAATATAGTGGTGTCAACCGGATTTCCATTCCATGGTTAAGGGTATTAATCCAAGTTCATGTTTTTACTTCAATTACTTTTATGAGTCTTCCTTCTTCTTTGATACTTTCATGACATATCAACAGAAATATTTTTATTTTTGTTGTATATTTCGAATACCCATTAGTCGTGATTCACCAGTTCTATTCAAAAACGGAGGTCATGACTTTTAAATGCTAGAATATTGACCCACGTTATTCCCCCTCATTCTGAAACACCCCTTTTTCTTAAAGTTATCGTTTGTTTATACATAGATTGGGTAAAGGAGGTTGTGGTGGAGAGGGAAAGGCGAAATTTATTGATTAAGAAACGAATACCATTGGGATTAAAACTATGAAAAAAATGCTAAAAAAAATCTTCGGCTTATAGACAAGTCAAAAAGAGAGAAGTTCTTATTTTTTATCCAGACAATATTTGCTTGTATCAAGCACAATACAGTTAACACCTTTTGCGGGTGAGGGGAGTAGCAGCGGCATACACGAATATCGTATAACATGCAAATTCCTAATGATCATTAAAACAGGGAGAAGGAAAACAAAAAACCAAATTCCTTTTTAACTGAAAATCAAAAGGAAGGCAAAAACAAATACAATGACCATTTTGACGGCAAATGGCTAGTTATGGACAATTTAACTCACCATATTTATAAAATATAACTTGACGACACTCCTTACCACAAACCATAACCCATTACTTTGTGGTGGAATCATTTCAAAACATTCCCCCTTGTCACTGGAATTTGTTAAGAAGTTTTTTTTTTCATAGTTTTCGCCGTTTCAGTTCTATTCACCTTTCCGTTGGTTATTTCTCAATTTCTAGCCATTTGCTTGGCTGGCAGCTATTCTTGTTAATAACAAAAAATAGCTTTGGCATGCCTATTAGTCAAGTTATAGAATTTATTTGCGACCAAGTTGTGGAGACATAAAATTCGTAACTAACGCACGTCTATAGAAAAAAACCTCTGCGATGAAAATCAATATGAAACTACCACGACGAATATGAATCAATGATAAAAAAAAAACTGGGTAAACAAGAAATCACGGATTTATGAGTATTTCGACCAACCTGCTAAGTTGTGTCCACTTAATTAGAATATGAAAACAGTGGTTGGATTAGTTAAAAAAACGAAAAATATTGGTCGACTGAATTAATTTGGAGTGCCAGTCCATCCATCTTTATATTTGACTGACTGGGGTACATGATAACTCTCAGTTCTAACCTTCGTAATATTCCTTCCAAACTTCTTGTACCATCCGTACCAATTGGTCAGAAATTGGTAGAGAAATTTATTTATTTTCATGTGCGAACATAGCATCAGATTTGATTAACATGGACCACAAAAATATTTTTTCTAAACCTAATATACATGGGTACTGTCCGAAAATGGGATCTATATGTCCATTCATTCAATTCTCCCACTAACGGGAATTTGAAACAATTTATGAATGCAAATTGTTTAGAATTTTTCACACCCATACATTCTAGATCAGACAAAATTCAAGGCCCGACTGTCTGCTGAAATAACGATAAAGATCACAATTTTGATCGCTACTACTACTAGAATGTTTGGTATTGTTATTAGAATATATCGGTTCACGTTTTGATATTTCCAGGATTTTAGCCGCAATAATTATAATTTGGCATTACGAGTTCTTGGAGGTCGAAAAACTTTTCTTTTACTTTTTTGCTGAAAAATGTTACTAAAGGTCCATGTCTTGGCATAGAATCCATATCCGAGGTTTCGGCTCATATTCGGTATTTCAATGGTTTTATCCTCATTTGTTCACCGAAGTGTAATTAGTCGAAAAAGGTCCGTTTTTCGACATAGTCCCAAAATAAACAACCTACTAGCACACAATGTACAATGACATAGTCAGCATATGAAGTTCTCGACATTTTGAACACATACCGCACCATGAAAAATTTAAACCAGTGAGCGGAGCAGTATAGTCTGCCGGGGCCGACCATACGATGCCCCACATAACTACTACGGAACTCTAACTTTCTGCGGATGTTTATTCCGAGCCTGGGCAATATTTCGTGATATTTGCACTCTCTTACCCGATTAGAGGTCAAGAGCACCCTTTCCTTAAAGCGACATATATTCAGTACAGCCCTTCTAATTACTTGTTCGCTTTTTAATTGTCGACTCGAAAAAACACAAAAACGTTAAGATTTCGGTCCACTTCATCCCAAAATTATTATCGGATCATCACCCAAAATTATATAGGCGTTATCCTTGACCATAACTGGAACCTCAAGGAAAAGTTCAAAGCTTTCAGCGCTGTATTTTTGCCCTCCCGATCTCCTTCTCCATTTAAAATTTCGCGATGTTGCGGCATCTGGAGCGACCAGAAAAGTCGAAAAAATAAGTATTTGGTCCATTTCATCCCCTAAATATTAACTGATCTTTACCAAAAACAATAAGGTTCTTCATTGGCCAGCACCGGTTCTAAATCCAAAACTTCGTGAAGATTGGTCCATAACTGTGGTCTGTATCGTGTTTACAAATTATAATGGACAGACGGACGGACACACATGTCTAGATCGACTCAGCTAGTCGAGATATGACGAAAGGTAAGAGAGATAGTCTCATGATAGAACCCATCGATGTACTCAACATTTTGGAACTTTTAGGTTCCATTGAGTGCCAAGTTTGGACTGTACGGCGGCTTACAAATCAATGCCACATTTTGGCCGTTCAAAAAGGCGCTGAATTCAGTCGATGAGTGACAGCTCGTACTGTCATGGTCCAAAATTAATTACTTCTAAGACTTTAAGCAAACAAATTGTGGCATGCCACTCAGAATTGACCGTTCGACGTTGATCAAGTGGGAAAGTCGCCACAGTTCGGGCGAAAAGTGTTTCTTCTACGAACAAATTTTCTTTTTATACACAACTCAACTATCTTGACAGGGTATTATAGATTGGTCCCACCTTTTAGTATACCGACCGTCATATCTCGACTAGCTGAGTCGATCTAGACATGTGTGTGTGTGTTCGTCCGTCCGTCTGTCCATTATAATTTGCAAACACGATACGTGCCATAGCTATGCACCAATACTCACGAAATTTTGCATGTAGGATAGACTCTGGCCAAAGAAGGTCCCTATTGCTTTAGATAAAGATCCATTATATTTAGGGGATGAATAGGACCAAAATTTGTGTTTATCTGGTCGCTCTAGAGGCTCTAGAAGCATGGCAGTTTTGATGAAGATCGGTCAATATTTAGTGGGTCAAATGCCCCAAACATTTGTGTGAAAAATTACAACATATCTATTCTTTGGCGTATATATTTTCTCCTACAGCACATAGACCCATGTAGTTGATATTATATCCGAGAGGATATAGGTGAGGAGATATCAATTATATTGTTGCATGTAGTCGGATGTGGAAGTTATACGTAAATATTTATAGGCGGATATGTGCTATGATATATTTTAGTATTACTATTACCACCTAGAGAGCGAAAATGCCGCCCTGATGGCTTTGAAATGTTACATGAAGTTTTTGTTATTGTCAAGGACAACGCGTATAATTTTCAATGCAATGAATCGAAAACTTTATTCTTGCCAGATATGCAGGACGTCACATATTTTACACCGTGAAGGGGTTCTGACCAAATACTTAGAACGGCTGTTTAGCTGGTGATCGGCCAATATTCCGAGGGTCAAATCAACTAAAACCTAAAGTGACCAAAAATTCATCTCGGGAAAACAAAATTTAGAAAATATGCCAGGGTCAAAAGATTGAAAATTTCACGAACAATTGATAGGCTAAGAGAATATAGAACCGTAGTAGTTGTATAGGGTATCATATGGGCGGTCCCGTCCGACAAAACTGCTCCGTTCACTGGCTTTTATTTATTTATTCGAAAGGTCCCTATAAATAAAATCATTTAACAATTTATTTGCTTTCTATTTTTTATTTAATTAAATATTATTTCCGTTTCAGCTTTCATTAGGAAACACGATTAGTGTAGGGTATCTAACCGGTACGTTCTTAGCTTACATTTTTCTTGTTGTTGTTGTTGCTTATATTCACTTGGCTTTTTTGAATAACTTTTCACTGTTAGAACTGCTCGGGTTGGTGTGATGTAAACGGTAGAAACGTGTCTAAATGAATGAATGGATTTTATAAAAGTGTCAGTGCATGACAATCGACACTTGTCAATTTTTAATTAGGGACGTATATTCAATTTGCCATTCCATTTGTAACTGCTCAAAATAATTATAGAATTTAATATTCTTCGATCGAGAATATTAAGAGAAAAGACTACGCAATAACCCTCGGTCTTAAGCATACAAAGTTTAGCTAGCACAAAAACTCAAGCCAGACGATCCTTGAAATATATGAAAATAATCTGGAATTCCATCGAAAATCATTTCGATTGATGAGTCTAATTTCCAATTCGGGGGCGAGGTAAAAAATCAATATTGTCACATCTGGAATGAAGAAAATCCATGGTTTATTGTAGAGAAGTACCTCTAACCTCAAGATATGACAGTTTGGAGCGCATAATGTTTGGAGAGTTCATTGAAACTCCGTATTTTTGAAAATTAGTTTTGGTTTAGCTATTTCATTAATGAACTGTTTATGGTCGGAGTTTAAGAGTATTGATGAGGATCACGACAATTTTTCAAGGCGCATTTTCCAACTGAAGGGTTGCTGGATCATTCCGGTGTCTTAAAGGGTGACAGACATCTATGCAGACAATTCTCAATAAAGGTAGATATTTTAAAAAGTCCCATATAAATGTTCTTGGTCTTTTCAACATTTAATTGCATAGAATTTGTGATATAAGTCCATATTTTGACATAGTCACCATATAAAGTTTTCGACATATTTTTTAATGTTGTCAGGGTATTAAAGCTTTGTGCAGCCCCAAGAGTTTGTAACGCTGTGAAATATTGGTCCTAGACCCACCTTTAAGTATATATGATCGATATACTTGCTGAGTCGATCTAGACGTGTGTGCCCGTCCGTTCGTCTGTTGATACAGGCCACAGTTATGTATCAATCTTCACGAAATTTTACATGTAGGATGGGTTCTGGCCAATGAAGAACCCTATTGTTTTTGGTAAAGATCGGTTAATATTTAGGGGATGAAATGGACCAAATACTTAATTTTTGTGGGCAAAATTATGGTCCGAAAAACACGAAATTTTACATGGAGAAGCGGTCGGGTCAAAGAATAAGCATGCCTTTTTTGATAAAGATCGGTCATTATTTAGGAAAAAATTGAACCTGGCTTTTGTGTGAAAAATTATAAAATTTGTATTCTATGGCGTACATATTTACTACTGGAGGACATCGACCCGAGAAGTTGACAGTGGTTGACCTTTAAATTATGTTGTCGTATGTACTTAAATATTTATAGGTGCTTACGTATTCAGATATTATTTATTAACCCAATACCACAGTGGAAGGCGGGCATATAGCCCTGATCACATAATAATTTTGGGATGAAGTGGACCGAAATTTTAATTTTTTGTGTTTTTTTCGAACATCACAACACAACCCACGTTGAAGGGAATAAGGACAAGTAATTAGTAGGACTGTACTGAATATTAGTAATTTTCGGAAAATATGTCAGTCTAAAAAATAGGTGCTGTTGATCTCTAATCGCGCAAGAGGATGCAACTATCACGAAATATTGCCCAGGCTCGAAATAAAAATCCGCTGTAGTTGTCTAGGGTATCGTTCCAAAAACCACTCACTGGTTTTTGTTTAAATAGGTTGAAATTTATATTAAGATCGTATATATGTTGTTATCGAACGATTGAGGCTATAATGGCGAGTGTTAATTTCAAATCAGGTTTAGATTTAGTCCGATATATAGTTTCTTCCGAGTATATGTAACTCGCGAAAATGTTCACACTATACCAAATAAAGCTTAGCCCTAAGTATTGTATAACATTTTCTTGAAATCGGTTCAGATTTTTAGATATCGTTCATTTATATATATATATATCTTCGTACGATTTACTGTACAAGCTACACCAAAGAATAGAGGTTAGAATAATTGAATTTGATTTTTTTTTTATTTTATTCGAACCTACGCAAATTCAAGAATGACCCTATAAAATTTCAAGAGAAAACCTCAACTACTCTTGAAGATATAACCCTAAGCTTTAAACGTGTTTTTCTCGAAACAGTGGTTTTACAACTGACGGGCACGATTGCACAAAAACTTCTAATCCATGGCGATTATTCGTCATTGTATGAAGTAGGATAAATTCAATCGGCGAATATCTTTATTTCATTTACTTAATTTGAGGTCAAAAATGGGAGTTTTTGATCAAAACAAAAAATATATATGATATTGTTAACTTCTGTCTAAAGTCAATAATCCTATTTCATACCAAAGCCAGACATGTACTCTTTTTAATGCCGTGGGCATTTTCGCATTCCGATATTCAAGTGAGGATTTATCATTCCCGCCATCAAAGTAAGGACTTTTCCTTAAACACAGGACTTTTCTTGTCCTTAAATCGATTCAAACTCCTTTCTTTACATAATTATCTTGTTTGAAACTTTTAATTGTCTTCACAATGTGGGGTGTACAAAATTCGATCCAAAGGGCGATAGCATGGGTTTCACTTGTTTTCATTTATAATTTGCTATTAATAATTCTGTATGGCAATTGTGTCATAAACTTTTTGTTTGTTTGTTTTTATGTCAATAGTGAGAATATTAAAATACAAAATAAAAATATAAAAAAATAATGATTCGATCGCACCAGAGAGCGAATGAGCACCAAACAGAGAGTAACTGTTATCCACTATTCATTAATATTCAATGTAATGGATATGTTTGTATGGAATACCCTATTACAAATACTATTACCATTAGCAACACCCATACATTTGCATACATATGTAATTACTATGAGTGTATGTACATTTATTACGCATGTTTGTGTCTTCATTAGTAGCAGAACACATTTACTTTGATCTTTTAACATTTGTTTTTTGAATTAAAAACAAAAATCAACAACAAATTGAAATTAAATATTATTTTTTGTTGTTTAATAGTAAACAAATACATATTCTGTTGTTGTTTCGGTTTTTGTGCTTCTGTCAAAGACCCCCCAAATTTGTGAAATATTGAACAACCGACAGTGATGATATTGAAAATCAAATAAACAAAACCAGACCAAAACGTAACGAAACTAAACGAATTTTCTATCTATAGATGAATTGCTTGCTGTTCTTAAGAAGACATGACCAAAATAATGAAAAAAATAAATAAATTTTATTTATGGCCAAAAAACCCTCAACACCAACAACAACTGTATAACATATTCATTAAAAACGCCAACAACAAGAATCTAACCACTGTAAGTCAACACATATGTACAGTATTGAATTAAACAAATTATTTTCACTACTACGGCACAGTGGTGCGAAAGATAATATGTGAAGCCACTGAGTGTATTACAGTAGGCAATCGGAGTCAGTAATGTTTTTATACCCTACACGACTATGTTGTCAGGGTATTATAGCTTTGTGCAGTCCCAAGAGTTTGTAATGCCGCGAAATATTGGTCCTAGACCCACCTTTAAGTATACCGATCGTCATAGCTGAGTCGATCTAGACATGTGTGTCCGTCCGTCCCTCTGTCTGTCCACTATAATTTGTAAACACGATACAGGCCACAGTTATTGACCAATCTTCACGAAATTTTACATGTAGGATTGGTTCTGGCCAATGAAGACCCCTATTGTTTTTGGTAAAGATCGGTTCATATTTAGGGGATGAAATGGACCAAAAACTTTATTTTTGTTGTTTTTTCTGGTCGCTCCAGAGGCCGCAAGTATGGCCCAAACACCGCATAGAGAAGAGGATCGGGGTAAAGAATAAGCATGTCTGTTTTGATAAAGATCGGTCAATATTTAGCGGGTCAAATGGACCCCGATTTTTGTTTTTACTTCTGGAGGTCATAGACCCGAGAAGTTTATAGTATATCGGAGAGGAGTGGTTGGCCTTTAAAGTGATACCAATTATATTATCGTATGTATTCGGATGCGGGAGTTACACGTAAATATTTATAGGTGCTTACGTATTCATATATTATTTAGTAACCCATTACCCCACTAGAGTGCGAAAATATAGCGCTGATCGCTTTGAAATTTTCCATGAGGTTCCAGTTATGGTCAAGGACAACGCCTATAATTTTCGATGATGATCAGATAATAATATTGGGATGAAGAGGACCAAAAACTTAATTTGTTGTATTTTTTTTCGAGTCGATTGAGTCAATTGAAAGCCGATCATCACAACACAACCCACGGTGAAGGGAATATGGGCAAGTAATTAGGGCTGTACTGAATATCAGTAATATTTGTTGATCTCTAGTCGATCAAGAGGATGCAAATATTGCGAAATATTGGCCAAGCTCGGAATAAAAATCTGCAGAAAATTAAAGTTCCTTGGAAGTTGTGTAGGGTATCATATGGTCGGCTCCGTCCGCCTATACTGAAAATATGTAAATCGCATGTGAAGCGAACGGAATATCTATATTTCTCATAAACTTTGCTCATTATTAAAGCCCGAAGATGGCGTATACATGACATATATCATATGTGGTACCTTATTTTTAGCTCAAAAACATAAAGTAGCCGTCCTATAGCTTCAACTATGTGCAGTGCATTCAAAATACATAACATTGTTCGGGACCTTTATATGGGGCTATGCCATTATAAAGTGCCAGGAGAAAATACCAGCTGAAAGTTGGGCGGGAACATATATGAGGACTATGTCAAAAAATTAATTTGTATTGAAAATTGTCTGCATATATATTTTTCAACCTTCAGGAAGGTCAATACAGCCTCTTCGGTGGAAAATTGGTCAACTGTTCAAACTCCAAACTAAACATACTAGGAGTAAGATCAATTTATTTAAAAAATGTCACAGCTCTATAGTAATTTCAACGGGGAACCGAGAACCGAGATGTATATTACGACAATTCAAAAAAAAATCAACTTAAAAATAAATTTATTAAAAAATTCGCCTAAAATTTGAAAACAAAATCTTAAAGATTCCCGCAAAAGCCTTGAAAGCAATTGAATATATATTCTTACAAATTTTGATAAAAATTCTACTTAAAAATGCACGCTAAAGCCATTAAAGAATATTTATTAAAATTCAAGAATATTTATTAAAATTCAAACATAATACTCAGTTAGTCCTCGAAAAAATATTTATTGAAATCCAAGCTTAACGTTCCGATACTACTTACCAATTAATCATAAAAATCCAAGTCCTTGAATTTTTTTTTTATAATTCCAGGCTCCGATCTAGTCCTTGAAGAAATATTTATAAAAATCCAAGCTTAGGGTTTAGATAGTCCTTCAAAATTAATATTAAAAAATTCAACCTTGAGGCTCAAGGTTCAATCCTTGAAAAATATTCGAAAAAATAGAATCGGATAGAACGTCCGCATGATATTATTAAATTATTTTTTTACATAATTTAAATTGAATTTAACTAAGTTTGGAAGAAATTTACGTTCTTCAATGTTTGGATGTAATCGAGAGTTATCGTGCACACAAACCGGTCAAACAGACATACCGGCATTTGTAAATCGACTCCAAATTGTCTGAAATGAGGTCTTAAGCCAACATTTCGATGCGCCCCTCATTATCCCTGAGAGTATAATAAGGAAGGCCTTGGCGGATTTCATTTGTCTTACAATACAACATATTTGGAATGGATTTTTAATTTTCGAGTAATCTTGCCAGCCATTCGTAAAAACACTGTTTCGAGAAAAATACGCTCAAATTTTGAGAGGCAATATTGCCGTCACTTGTGTTTGATACATTAAATCGGCTTTTTCTTAAACAAGTGAATAAGCGTTTAGTTCGGCCGGGCCGAACTTTGGATACCCTCCACGATAGATATACTGACAGGTACTATAAATGAAAATATAGGGAACATACCAAAAAGTGGACCTATGCCGACATTTCTAAAAAGGGATTATGTAAACCATAATAAACCAGTAAGGAAAGTAGTAAAGTCGGACTGGGCCGGAATATTCTACATATGTATCCTCACAGACGTCTCCTTTTGGAAGGTACTTTGAAATGAAATTGAACGAACATAAATCTAACCCAATTTTCTCGAAATTTAACATACGAGCTATGGTAGGGACAGATTTCCATCTCTAAGGTACGAAAATCCCCATAAACACCCAATGTAAATATAAATACAGAAAAAAAACACAAAATCTCTGTAAATACTCTTGTCAAGACTGAACAAATATATAAAGAGGTTGTTAAAAATACAACTTACAAAACATTGAATTATAGTAACTACAGTACATTGTACAAAATTGTGTGCCGGTCGGCCTTTGTGTCTTTAGTGCACAATTTACATTAAATCGAACAAAACTATATATGGGAGCTATATCTAAATCTGAACCGATTTTCTAGAAATTTTATACACATCATTCTAGGCTCAATCCAGTACGCTATACCAAATTTCGTACAAATCGGAAGACATTCAGGGACTTTGGCATGTTATTTACCTAAAATCGGGCGAAACTATATATGGGAGCTATATCTAAATCTGAACCGATTTTCACGAAACTTAGCACACGTCATTCTAGACTTAATTCAGTACGATATGCCAAAATTCGTGCAAATCGAATGATTTTCAGGGACATTGGTGCACCATTTACCTAAAATCAGGCGAAACTATATATGGGAGCTATATCTAAATCTGAACCGATTTTCAAGAAATTTTGCACACAACATTCTAGACGCAATTCAGTGCGCTATGCCAAATTTCGTGCAAATCTGAAGATATATAGGGACTTTGGCATATTATTTACCTAAAATCGGGCGAAACTATATATGGGAGCTATATCTAAATCTGAACCGATTTTTACGAAACTTAGCACAAGTCATTCTAGACTTAATTCAGTACAATATGCCAAAATTCGTGCAAATCGAATGATTTTCAGGGACTTTGGTGCACCATTTACCTAAAACCGGGCGAAACTATATATGGGAGCTATATTTAAATCTGAACCGATTTTCAGGAAATTTTACACACATCATTCTAGACAGAATCCTGTACACTATGCCAAATTTCGTAAAAAGCGGAAGATATATAGGGATTTTGGCATGCCATTTACCTAAAATCGGGCAAAACTATATATGGGAGGTGTATCTAAATCTGAACCGATTTTCAAGAAATTTTACACACATCATTCTAGACTCAATCCAATACTCTATGCCAAATTTCGTGCAAATCTCAAGATATATAGGGGCTTTGGCATGTTATTTACCTAAAATCGGGCGAAACTATATATGGGAGCTATATATAAATCTGAACCGATTTTCACGAAACTTAGCACACGTCGTTCTAGACTTAATTCAATACGCTATGCCACAATTCGTGCAAATCAAATTATTTTCAGGGACTTTGATGCACCATTTACCTAAAATCGGGCGAAACTATATATATGAGCCATATCTAAATCTGAACCGATTTCAATAGGGTTCGTCCTTGGGCCAAGTAAGTGAACTTTGCCAAATTTCATCCAAATCGGATCATAAATGCGACCTGTACTTTGTTAACAAAAATACATGGACGGACGGACGGACAGACATGCGTATATCGACTTAGAAAGTCGATTTGCATATTCTCAAAAGGAACCATGGGTCTATCTCGATTCCTTTTGCCTGTTACAAACATATGCACAAAGACATAATACCCTGTACCACAGTGTGGTGAAGGGTATAAAAATAGGGGTATAACATCATCTAAAATGTTATAGAACATTATATAGGCGCCATCGTCCGACTTCGTTTTTTTTTTAATTCTTCTAATGTGTTGTGGTGTCAATGAGGTCCATCCAATGTGCCCAAATGAATAGCAACATGAAAAATTAAAATCGAATATTCTCACAATACGGAACACTGTGTCCTAACTGGGAGGTAGCACATGCATAATTATTGTTCATATAAATGTAATTGTAGTGGTTTATTGAAGGTTGTCGTTGTATGGACTGGGGTAAATGGATGAACGGATGGATGACTGAATGAATGAATAAATCGTTCAGTGGATGGATGTATGGGTGCTATGGACGCGACTTATCCGCCACATTCATTACCGCAACACCACTGTGCCACTGTGTAAAATAAATGGTTAGAATTTTATTTACTTTTTTTCGCCTGTCTGTTTTTTCGTCGTCGTCGTTGTTGTTGTCTTCTTCTCTTTGGTGTTATTTGTTGTTGTTTATTTACTTTTTAACATTTCAAACATTTAAGTTCTGATGGATAATTTTTTTTGGTCGTGGCTTTTTTCGTTTTTTTTTTTTTTTTGTTTTGTTTGAAAAGCTTGTTGGGTTGGGTGTAGAGTGTGGCGGTATGCGTGCTTCTGCTGCTGGGGCTGTTGTTGTTAGTTAGCCAGTCAGTCAGTTGCATAAGTGTGAGTAGTGGTGGCGGTGGTATCCGCCGAGAGACATAACGTGACTGTGAGTGAGTTATTTAGCCGTCTTCCAAGAACGCCATATTCAGTATGTGACGAATTGAGAGTCGTGCCGGTAGTAAGTTATAGTTTTTGTTTTGGGTTTTCGAAAAAAAGAAATGAAAATAAATAATTAAATGTCTTAAAAATCCGCCACAAAATTTTTCTTTAAACAACATTAAAAATAACAAAAAAAAAAAAAATATATTCGAGAAAAATAATTGTAAATAATAGCAGCGGGAGTGCGTGAGTGTTTATGATTCGAATTAAAAGAAGAAGAAAAAAATACTACATTGTTCATTTTCTTTAAAACGCAATTCTAGTGGCCATAACAGGAAAACAAAAAATAAAAAAAATTAAAGTTCAAGGATACCATTAGCCCACCTTAATGAAATGTGAAATTTTTGCCCCCAAAAGAAAATTTATTTCATTCTGCCCCTCCTCCTCCTCTTCTCCGCGTTGTGTTGCTTTGAAGTTTCACCCATTGTTTGTGAAAATTCTGGCATAACCTTGAATTAAATTAAAGAAGAATACAAAATTTTATTATAATTTTTTCGTTATTATTATGGGCAATCGTGTCAGTACGTTGTGGTGTAAGAAAACAAATTTGCCCATTGCCCCCCACAGTTGCGATACACAAAGTACCAATAAAACCGGTGAGAAAAGTTGCGAAACGAAAACGCGTTCCGATTCGCCCAGACGTGCCTCGAAACGTAGATTTCTGCAGCGTCGCCTTTCACTCACAAATTGGATAACACGTGAGAGCGCCACACGACAACCCCAAGAACCCGTTGAAGTTCATCGCGCCGTTAATACCTTACCGAGACGTTTGAAATTGAATAAAGAAGAGCAAGAGAAACGCGACAAATCCGAAGCGTCGGAATTAAATCCAACTCAAAGTGAACAAATTCCACCGAAACCATCTGAAGTTGTGCAGGTCGTGGAAACTTCCCGCGAAGAAGAAAAAGAAACGAATCCGAATTCCATAGATGTGGTGGATGCTCCGCCACCATCATCAATATCTTTGGCACCGGATACCATTAAACTCTTGACATCTACCCGCACGGATTTATTAACTCGCGAAAAACGTACCCTGAATATCTCCTCCTCGCACATCTCGAGAATGAAGATTAATTCGGATTTAAATATAAGCAGTACATTGGCAACCCCCACAGCCAATGGTGGCAAGGTAAGCTTGAGTTATTTTTAAAAAATTTAGTCGTTAAGGTGCTTCGTTTGTTAAATCAACACCCCCTACCCCAAGTGGTACCTGTTTACTGGCTTTGTTTTGTTTGTTTACATTTTTAATTATGACGTTTGGCTGTGTTTACCGATCTTGACGACTGTGACGTTATGGTAGTCATCGTTGCCATTTGTTTTAAACAATTAAGGTTTTTTATTTTGTTACCTCCCTCTGCTACAATATAGAGGAGTGTTCACCGGAGATCACATAAAGTTTCAATATTCCACCTCTAGCGATATGTTCGTCACGGGTAGAGATCGCACAGTTAAAGAAAAATGAATTTTGCACAGATATTGCTACTACTTCTAGTACGTTTGATATATTACACTGTGCGAAAAAATCTAAGTTATAATCTGGGTGGTGGAACATTTCTATTGGGGATAAAATACCTTGGTGAGTATAAAAAACTCCCAAAAAGGAACCGGATATTCAAATCGTAAAACCGATATTAGTCCGATTCAATAAATTTAGTACGTTTGTTTACTAGCATATATAGGGTATTAAAACCGGTTTTATTACAAAAAAATATCCGGTGCAATTTAGAAAATCGGTTATTTTTTCCTCGAAATTTATCGATCTAGATATCTGTGTCGTCCGTCCGTCTGTTCATTGAAATTTGTAAAAAGTTATGGACCAACCTTCACGAAATTTTGCATGTAGGATGGGTTCTGCCCAATGAAGATCCCTATTGTTAATATTTAGGGGATGAAATGGACGAAATTCTTATTTTTGTCTAGGCCGCATTTATGACCCAAACATCTCGAATTTTTACATGGAGAAGGGGATCGGGTCATATGGGCCGTCTGCGTAACATGGGGAAAATTTATGGAAAACGATATATAGCGAAATTGATACACGATATTCGGTACGCCGCGTTGTTAAAAATATAATCTATACGTGGGAGCTATAACTAAATCTGAACCGATTTTCACGAAGATTGACACACATATTTCTAGACTTAATTCAGTACGCTATGCCACATTATGTACACATCGAATGATATATATGGGGACCTTGGTGCACCTTTTCATAAAATCGGAACCGATTTTCCCGAAACTCACCACTCATCGTTCTAGACTTAATGCTGTACGATATGCCAAATTTCGTGCAAATCGAATCATATAAAGGTACTTTGGTGCACTATTTACCTAAAATCGGATATATAAATGGGAGCTATATCTAAATCTGAACCGATTTTCAAAAAATTCAACACACATCGTTCTAGACTTATTTCGTTCAAATCGAAGTATATATAGAGACATTGGTACACCATTTACCTTAAATCGGACGAAAATATATATGGGAGCTATATCCGAATCTGAACCGATTTTCAGGAAACTTGACACACATCATTCTAGACCTAATTCCTTACGCTGTGCCAAATTTCGTGCAAATCGAAAGATATATAGGGACATTGGTACACCATTTACATTAAATCGGACGAAAATATATATGGGAGCTATATCCAAATCTGAACCGATTTTCAGGAAACTTGACACACGTCATTCTAGTCCTAATTCATTACGCTGTACCGAATTCCGTGCAAATTGAAAGATATATAGGGAAAATTTACATTAAATCGGACGAAAATATTTATGGGAGCTATATCCAAATCGGAACCGATTTTCAGGAAACCTGACACACATTATTCTAGATCTAATTCATTACGCTGTACCAAATTCCGTGCAAATCGATAGATATATAGGGACCGTTTACATTAAATCGGACGAAAATATATATGGTAGATATATCTAAATCTGAACCGATTTTTCCCAATTTCAATAGGGTTCGTCCTTGGGCCGAATAAGTGACCTATGCCAAATTTCATCCAATTCGGATTATAAATGCGACATGTACTTTGTTTACAATTTAACATAGACAGACGGACGGACATGCGTAAATCGACTCAGAAAGTGATTCTATGCATATTCTCAAAAGGAACCATGTGTATATCTCGTATAATACCCTGTACCACAGAGTGGTAATACCCTGTACCACAGAGTGGTGAAAGGTATATACAGCTATCATTTTCGGTATGTTCAAGGTCCCAGCGCATTCTGAGTGTATATAGTTTGGTATTTAATTTTCCCCTGGTATAGCCGCAATATAAAATTCCCCATCGATTTTAGATATTTGAATATCCATCTCATTGAGGAGGGTACAATAAGTTCGATCCAACCGAACCGAACAATGTTTTTACTTGTTTTTCGTTTCATTTGTTTTTATTTTTCTTCCAACTTTTTTTTTACTTTATTTGATTACGATACCACCACTCGGTTTGTCATCTTCATTATGACAATGAGTATCATTATTGATTTCTTTTATGACTACTTAATGAATTTTTTTCCTGCTGCTGCCAATGTGATTTAATGATATCATTTTATTAACATGTATTGTTTTGTTTTCGTTTTGTTGTTGCTGTTGATTTGAAACATTTATTAAAATAAATCTTTTCAAAAAATATTTTCGGAATTTAAATTCCAAAAACAGACAACAAAAAATATTAATTAATTATTTTAGATTATGAAGATATTAACGAAATATCACGACAGGCGTGCAAAGTAGAAGGTAAACTGGTGTTGATGGGAGAGTCGCTACAAAAAAAAAAAAAAATAAATAATAGTAGAATTGGGAGGAGTATTTATTAGCTGAGTAAATATTTTTAAATGATAAAAAAAACGACAAATTGCTTTGTAGTCTCCAACGTGAGAAATATTATTTTGGGAGGGCTATATCTAAATATGGATGTAATTTAAGGGAGGTTCACTGGAACATCGGAATCCGAAAATTCCAACGGTGTTAGAAAGAGTACATGTCTGGCTCTCGTATGAACTAGGATTATTGACTTCGCCCTAAAATTAACAAAATGGTGGACCCTTGAAAAAATATTTTTGGAAAATCGCCGATTTTTTACCAAAACTCAAGTTAAAAAATAAGGAAGATCTTCACCGATTGGCTTTATCCTAGTTCATACGTTAGCTATACACTAACAGAGAAACGTGTAAAAATTTGAAATCGATTGGGTTATTAGTTTTTGAGTTATCGTGCCCGCCATTCGCAAAAAAATGTTTAGAGAAAAACGCGTTTAAAGTTTGAGAAGCCCTTCAGCCGTCACTTGATGCTGACACAATAAATCGGATATATCTTCAAGAGTTGTTGAGATTTTCATTTGAAATTTTTTAGCGACATTCTTTAATTAGTGTAGATTCGTATTATATCAACAAAATTTTTGACCCCGAGAATGGGGGGGTCCCCTTAAATAAATTTCGAGATTTTCTAGCCCCTGAGAAAAATGTTCAATGCTCCAAAAGTATTCAGGTCTTAGTATAGCCTTCACCAAAATAATTTTCTCGCGTTGATATGCTTTAAAGAGATAATTTAGTTTCAAACATTGATTCTTTAACGTTAAGGCCAATTGCAAATTATATGTATTTTAATTCTATGGTCACCTCTTATGACCATATGCAACAGTTCGAGTTTTCATCTTTATACATTATGTGAGGATCATTGAATATACCCATTGATATCAAGTATTCACAATTTATAATTCTTGAGCATACATTTTGATATTCATGACCCTATACAATATAAATGATCGAATCGATATTATATTTATTTTGGTTTCAATTCACTTCAATTTTGTTTCTGTTTTGTTGTATTTTTCCTACATGACGAATTCTCAGAACCGTTCGAATAAACAGAACACAAGTGTTTTTGGTTTTTTTTTTTTTTTTTTTTGAGACTATCACCGTTGAACGACGAGACGCATCGACTTTCAATATGATATTCTATAAACAAAAAAAAAAGGAAGAAAAAAATATAACGATGTAAAAATAAAATTGAATTAAATTTTAAATTTCAATTCAATTTTCGCACATGTTTTTTTTATTTTTTTATAAAGAAGAAAAAAAGATTGAATATATTTTATTTGTCCTTCAGTAGCAAAAAAAAAATGAATATTCGATTCGATGATGCATTATCAAAAATTATGAATATTGTCCCACCTTTGAGGCTGCCACCCATATAACATATATATATGTCCCGAAATTCGGTATTTATGGGGAGTTTGAGTTTTTAAGTTTTTTTATTTTACATTTTGGATCCTCAGTAGGTAACAAATCCCTTTACCAATAATTATCATTATTAGCCATAGGTTCAGTGTAGCCCTCTCATTATTCAGTATTATGGGATATATTGTGCACTTCTTTTTATACGGAGTGGACTCTAATTTACTAAGTGTTTAGCTTTCAAATTATATGCATCGGTTAATAAAGACCCATATAAAAATATGATTTATTATCCTAAAATCCGGTTTAAGTTATTTGAATGATACGGTTTTGTCTTCCGCAAATAAATGTTATTGACCTGTTAAGATTAATCCGATACTTCTTCATAATCTGCAACTTATATGAAACATATTTGTATACTTAGATATTACGCATTTTAAACAAGGATCGGTTAAAGGTGGAATAGGACGGTGAAAACATACGAACATAGATTTTTTGTCTTTCAAGATCCAATCTAAAATATTATGAGCGACAATTGTGTATGTGTATGGTATTTGGAGATCCAAAAATCTCTTCTTGAGGTGTTTAGTTACGACGGAAGATATTTCATCACAAAATTATTCTGCAATAGCCGCAAAGAATGATATGACGAATTTGTACTTTTAGGTTCTTAACATACTCTCTGATGTGTTTCGTTCTCATAACGCATTTTTCACACAGTGTTGTCGAATCATTTTTGCACTCGGATTGCAACATCTGCAAACACTCCTCTTGGATATACTATCGACTTCTCGGGTCTATGCCCATCAGGGGTAAATATATTTGCAATAGAATACAAATTTTGTAATTTTTTACAAAAAATTCAGGGTCCATTTGACCCGCTAAATATTGACCGATCATTATGAAAACATTCATGTTTATTCTTTCGTCCGATCCCCTTCTCCATGTAAAAATTTGCGATGTTTCGATACACGTTTCTAGATCGACTCAGCTAGTCGAGATATGACGAGCAGTATACTGAAAGGTGGGTCTAGGACCAATATTTCGCGGCGGTACAAACTCTTGGGGCTGCACAATGCTATAAAACCCTGAAACACGTCGCAAAAAATATTTGTAGGGGAGAGGGGGGCACCTTTGAACACTTTTTTCTTTCAAGCCTTACAAAATTTGTTCACCTATTGTTCAAACTGCCCTCCCAGGGGGCAGGTTTGAACGGTGTGTGTGTGTTTAGTGTGTTTATGTTCAAATATGTATGTATTTTATTCATACATATCCGAAATGCATTTATTCATTAAAAAATATATAAAAAATGTTCGAAATTTAAAAAAATTAGATTAAAATTTATTAAAACACTAGCGGGCCCGGCAAACGTTGTCTTGCCTATCAATATTGTTGATGTATAATTTTCGGCATTTTAGGTTGTTTTTATACCCTCCATCATAAGGTGATTTGTATATATTTTTGTAACATCTTGGTATTTATCAGAGCACACATAGGGTAACATTCCGTTAGGTCAAGGCTTCGCAGATGGAAATTCGATCCATTCCATTTTTTCTGTTAATTGGTGAGGCACCCAAACATTGAGCTTCTTTTTGAATCCAGCTTTGTGTGAATGGTTTAATTTTTAGCTCCTGGACGATGTTACGACATACCTGTAAAATTCGATCGTTCCACCGGTCTAATGGATTTCTTTTTCCCAAACCTAATATTAGGGATACTTATTGATAACTTTTTTTTGCAGAAATTCTCCCTAATTAGAATTTTCCATATTGACTCAAGTATTCGGATATCCCCATTTAACGGCATCCCTTAATATCCGGTATTTGGCTGCAATGTTATGTTCGCCCAAGCTTTCAAATATCCCCCATGTAATAGTAATCCACCTTTTTCGATACTGTGGGGGATTTGGGCACGTTTGGTTGTGTATTCGGTAGAATGAATCGTACTGAAATTGTCAATATTGGTTAAATCTTTGAGGTACCTACAATATTCGGTACTTTGAGGAGTTCGGTATTTTAGGGAGTGTTTCAGCCGAAGTGCTGTAATGTTTTATTTTGGATGAAGAAAACCTGTTTACAAAAAATTATCAATATTGGTGCAAATTGGTCCGGGTAGCCCCATATTATGATATACTCTTATTATTCGGTATTTTCTCATGTGGTATTAGTATATATCCATACCCATTGCAGTATCGTATGTCATTCATATCATATATCATTCCGTGATATTGAAAGGGTAAAACACATTTATGAGCGCTGTTCAAAGGTGCCCCCCCTCTCCCCAATATAGTATTTTTCGTATATGGGGACTATGTTATGCTATATTGTTGCCAGAAGATTTATGGGTCCCCTAAAGAAAGCGGGCATAAGTCCTTATTATGATAGACGATTTTTTAAATATATTCTTTAGAAGACATTCAGTATAGAATAGAAGAAATACATTTTACAGGTCTGGAAAACTTTATAGAGGAGATGCATTAACAGAAGACCCCTTAGTAGTTTTATACCATCCACCATAGGGTGGAGTTCCGTTTGCAACACCTCGAAACAACAATCAAAGAACCCATTGAGAATAAAATTCTATGTCGGTGTAGCCATGTCCATCATCCTAATGGGCTGCAATTTGGTATGTAGGCAACCTCCCTACTAAGATTATTACTATTGACTCATGTTTGAATGTGGCCCCCATATAAGTGTAACCCCACTCAGTATTCGGTGAATTGGGGATGTTGGATACGACTTTCATTCGAATTGGCTGTAAGTATATATTTTAGTTTGTTATTGGGTGCCAAATTTCAGAACCAAAAATTATCAATGTTGGTCCCCGTTTTGGTATAGGGGGGCGAATATGACAGTAAAGCCACTATTCGTATTTGAAGAATTGCTGACATCTGAGTGCCGGTAGTTTAGTATTTAATTTTCTCCTAAAAACCCAATCGACTTTAGATATTTTAAATGACCAACTCATAGTGAAGGGTATAAAAAGTTACCTCCGACCGAACTTAACGGTGTGTTTACTTGTTATATTAGGTTGGGGAAAAGAAATCCATTATATTTATATGAACTATAGGACTTATTCATATTCTTTCGTGTCGAGCTTAATTATCGAAATTTTGCAATGAAAAGGAAAGCCAGGAGAAGAACCTACGTACCCACCATTATGCGACTTAAATTACTTTCAAATGATCACTGCCCTTACAAGACAAAATTCTAGTAACAATAATTAATTTAGCTGAGCACGGCTAGGGCTCGAAGTTCGGTCCATCCATCCATCGCTACAACAAAAATATGCTTTGAAAAGGACTGTTTCTAGAATGAAGACAAATGTCGAATCTTGACAAATTTGAATTTAATTCGCATATGCAAGTTTCGCATCAGGACGGAATAAATACAAGTTATCAACATACGACCTTTGTAAAGCCACATAATTGATGAGCCGCGTAACCAACGGCGAAACGCGTCGCATAATGGTGGGTACGTATGTTCTTCTCCTGGCTTTCCTTTTCATTGCAAAACTTCGATCCTTAAGCTCGACTCGAAAGAGTATAAATAACTCACTTAAATTGAACTATAGGACTTTATTTAACATGTTTCGGAATGTCAGATTTGGGCCATATATGTTCCCTGTTTTTTATGATTTGTTGTCATTTTAGCGGTAACTTCATTATGCCTCTCTCTCATAGAAGTCCTGCACTCTATTTGCGAAAAAAAAACTGTAGTAGTCGATTTTCACAATCCTCCCTAGATACTAATTTTTTATCATTAATTTTTGCAATGCAAGAAAAAGATGATAATCGCTTGGTGCCAAGTCCGGACTGTATGGCGGATGCATTCAAACTTCCCAACCAAGCTACCGAAGTTTGTGGCGAGTCACTGTAGATGTGTGTAGCCTAGCGTTGTTTTGGTGGAACACGACACCTCTCCTGATGGCCAATTCTGTTCGTTTCTGGTCAGTTGTAAATGGTCGGTTGTTTATTGTCGATTTATTATGGTCATGGGCGATGTTACGACTGCTAACATGCCGGTCAACTTCGATCATTTTTTCGATTTTATCGACATTTTTGACGATCGGCCTACCTGTGCATCTTTAACATCAAAAAATCCTGAACGAAATTTACGAAACCACAATGGCACATAATTGGCTGTTACAGTATCGGAACCATAAACACCATTCAAAATTTTAGCCACTTGGCTTGCCTTGCTGCGAAATGTCACCCTTCCAACAGCCATAAAACTGAAATTGTTTGATCGATACTTTACAAGCCATTTACCGAAAAAATAATGGATTTCTTTTTCTCCAACCTAATATATTCTGCAAGTACTCTCTTAGGGCTTTTATTTGAAGTAGGTCTTAACAGCACATCCATTATATATTGTTCAGTTGTATCGTTAACATCTTATAAAATCAATTATATTTAAAATTTAATTTTCACTATTAACCCTTTGGCGACCCTCCGGAATATACAATCGGTTTGCGACTTCGCTGAGATAATTTACAATTTATCTTCACGCACGACGAATTAAATGGTCTCGACTCGAAACCAATCAATAAACCCACGAAAAATATCGTTATTATCACAATTTGAAGAATACATCATGGAGTGAAGTTTCATATCTTTCGGTAATGCTGACCAAAACTATTTTTTTTTTAATTCTTAAAAAATGCTATTCGGCCATTGACCCATAATTGGTGGAAGAAAATGCATTCCAATTATTTAACCACTAGATCCAAGTGGCCATACATCATCTATGGCTAATTAAAACCATTATTAATCATGTCAGTGATGTTTACATGCATTGTTTGTAGAGACATGTGTGTGTTTGTTTGGTTTGCGGTATCATATGCGGCAGCAGCATCATCATAACTAGCATCGTCATTATTCTCGATTGGATGCGGATGAACACTCATTGACGTCACGCTCCGTGTTTTCGTTTGCATTCAGTTTCAATTATAACGAATCGGATCAAATACACAAACATACTTACTATATATAGTTCACACCACTTTCTTAATGCAAATAATTCACACGTTAATTACACAATCTGGATACCGAGACATACAGACACACACGATGTGGTTTTTGCTATCCGAGCAAATTCAGGCGAATTATAAACCTGACTTGGTGAATCACTAAGATTGCGCGCTGAAGAAAACTGAAATGAAATGGAAACTAGTGAATGAATCAAATCATTGTAACGTGTGAGTGTTTCTTGAATGGGGGTTTGTTGTTGTTATTGAGGTGGTTTAGTGTGGAGATCCATAGTAAACATGCCCCCAATGAATGAATGCATGCATGTCTGATTAAACAAGAAGGAGAGGGTGGAGGGGAAACAAGTATGTTAAATGTCTGTTTTTGATTTAGTTCACTTCAAGAGGTTTGAAACTCTATCTTCTTGCCTCTACTACTTTGGCCAATGGAATGTGGGGGAATGTTGTGGCATTTTTTTTTATTCGCCCTAGGCATTACTTCTTCCTTTTTTGTAAAGACATTTTGTGGCATGAATCACCATCTCCACGATCACTGATGGTTTTCAATTAGAAATTTTCAATGGTTGACTTCCTTGTTTTGCTTCTGGAAGCAATACCTTCTTCGATGTTATGGATTGCTCGGGTATGGGTATGGTGTTGTGTTGCTTTGTTATCATTCTCCCCCCAAAAAGATACCACAAGACATGCCATGAACTTTGAAGTTGTTTTTTTTTTGAGTTGCTTTTCCATTTAGATATCACTCCAGTGATAAAGATAGCACAAACATTCCAGCTGCATACAAACAAACATACTTTCATTGGTTATATGTGGAGCTATGATTTAAGACTTTGGAATGTTTTCGTTCGATCGTTCATTCGATTTTTTTTTGTTGGTATCAATTTCTATTGAAAGATAAATTCTTGTTTTTTGGAGTTGTATTTTTTTATTGAAAATTAGGGGCAGCCATGAGTGAGGCAAATGTTGCGTGAGGCTTCAAATGTTGCATGGATAAAATTTAGAGCGCGAGTATAAAAACATCACCTCATCGTCTTGATGAATTATTGTCTATAGCGGACCTGGGGAATTTTTGGAACATCTCTAGTTTAGTAAAAACGATCAGATTTTTCTGAAAAATTTTCAAGAGGTAGGTATTTTTACCCTAATTTTTTTCTTGGAGGACGTACCCGGTTATTTGACCCGGAGATTCGGGTACCGGTGCCCGGTTATATCCAGTTCTACGGATCTGGTTAATATGAAATTGGTATAATTTCAAGGTTATACAAATACCTTTCCATTGAGTCGTAATATGATGGGGTTATCTCAAACCGGGGATACAGTAAAAAAACTATGTTTTGGTCCCCGATTTTTTTTTGAAAAACTCTTTAAAAGTCGAATTTGCTTCCATTATAGGCCATCTCAAATCCTGATTCAAATGACAGACCACAGTTTTCAGTTTCCAAAATGGCGCGATATGTGGCTGTATCTGTTGTGGATCAAAAGATATGGGCCTTATAACCCTATAATAACCCGTACCCGAACTTCCGGGTGAAATAACCGGGTAACCGGGGTCGTCCCCCAAGAAAAAAAGATATCCCCATAATGAGGGTGAAAATAACTACCTCAGGAATTTTTTTTCTGAAGAAAAACCCATCTCAGGGAACTGAGGAAAATGTTTTCTACAGAAAAAATCAGAACAAGGATCTGAGATATTTTTTCCTATAAAAAAGTCAGCGTAGGGACCTGAGCTGACGTGAATTTTTTTTATAGAAAACACATACCTCAGGGACCTGACGTGATTTTTTTTTATAGAAAAAACGTCACCTGAGGGACCTGACGTGAATTCTTTTCTATAGAAAAAAATATATGAGGGACCTGACATTATTTTTTTTTCTACAGAAAAAAATATCTCAAGCAACTGACATATTTTTTTCCATAGAAAAAATATCTCAGGGCCTGGCATATTTTTTTTCTATATAAAATATCCTAGGGCTTAATTATGTCAGGTCCCTGAAATATTTTCAGGGACCTGACATAATTTTTTTTTTAGGAAAAAAAATCTCAGGGACCTGACATAATTTAAAAAAAAAATATCTCAGGGATATTTTTTTTATAGAAAAAATATCACAGGGACTTGACATATTTTTTCTATAGAAAAAAATATCTCAGGGACCTGACATAATTTTTCTCTATAGAAAAAAAATATCTCAGGGAGCTGACATATTTTTTTTTTCTATAGAAAAAAATATCTCAGGGACCTGACATAATTTTTTTCTATAGAAAAAAATATCTCTGGGACCTGACATAATTTTTTTCTATAGAAAAAAAATATTTCTGGTACTTGTCGTAATTTTTTCTATAAAAAAATATTACATTAAAGAACTGACGTAATTTTTTTATAGAAAAAATATCTTAGGGACTTGACATATTTTTTCTATAGAAAAAATATCTCAGGGACCTGACATAATTTCTCTCTATAGAAAAAAATATCTCAGAGACCTGACATAATTTTTTCTGCATAAAAAAAATATCCTTGCGACCTGACATAATTTTTTTTCTATAGAAAAAAAATCTCTGGGACCTGACATAATGTAAATGTTTCTATAGACAAAAATGTTACCTCAGGGACCTGATGTAATTTTTGCTTCAGAAAAAGTGACCTTAGAGACAAATGCAAATTTTTTGTTGTCTACTTTCTATGAAAGTAGATTTCCCATCCCTGATATCATCATGTTGCTAAAACCCCATTCGAATAATTTCCATTCTAGAGTAGAAACAGAAAACATCAACGTCTCGTGCAGCTGTATCTGATAGATACATTGAACGAAAGAACATCAAATATTATCTCAGATACTAGTTATTATCCAAAAAGGAAACCCCCACACACATACGCACACACCGCGGCCATAACACAGAGAGCCAAATGAGCCAATTTAACGAAACCGAAACAGAATGAAAAATAAATATTGTTGTGTATGGTTAGTAAGTAGTGATCACGTTCCAACTCACGCCTTTTTCAACACTCCGAGACACACACACGAACATGCATACACTCACATAAGTGTGATGGGGTCCCCCAGCAAATGTTTGGTTGTTCAATCTGCTGCTCACTGATGGCTGAGTGACTGCCACTTTAGTCTCACTTTGAGCATACAACGATACGGATCGTGCAACTTGACACCACGCGTGTGTGCCTAGTGTAAAAGTCAAACGTCAGAAAAAAAGCAAAGCAGAGATTCCAAGAAAACATAAACAAAACCGAAAAGAAGTAAAAATAATAATAACCGAAGAAAAAAGAAATCCACAAAATAACCAAATAAAAGAAAGAACCAAAACAAAGCAAAGTGAAGTGTATCGCACGAAGTGTTTAATGGGTTTAATGTTTGCGTGAGTGTTTGGCATTTGTTATGGTGTGAGTGGGTTTTTTTGTGTGAGCATCTATGAAACAAAAAAAAAATAAGATTTTATAACAACAAAAATAAGAAAAATTAAAATTTAAGATCAAAAAATCTTTACGACAGCAGAATAAAATAAAAAATTGATACCAAAGAATTGGATGGAATAAGAAATGCGAATGGCAAATTTAAAGCTGAAAAAATCGAAAGAGAAAAAATAGTTTATCAGCAAAATAATTATAATAATGTTATTGTTATTTTATGTATGAAGAAGTGATTTTTTAAAAGATGAACAAATACAAATATAAAAAAATGAGAAATAAATAAAAAAATCACATCCATTACAAACGCACATAAGTGGCCAGTGTTGATTGTAGTTTTCCCATGTTACATCCAACAAAACATTGTTGGGGATTTTGTTTTTCTATGCCTCTTGATCTTTGTACCATATCTGTAAAGATATACACAATTTTTATTTCGAATATTCAAGAAGAAAAAAAAAACAAAAACAAACTAAAAAATAAACCATTTATGTGTACACAATGTGTGCTGCAGTGCTATATAGAAAAATTGCATGTAAATTTTTGTGCAAAAATAAAAAAAAAAAATGAAAACGAAAATAATTTAGTGAAATATGTTTATGTGTTGAGAATGTGTATGCCAAGTTTTTTTTTTTTTGATGTTGTTTTTTCTTCTTATATATAAATAGTGCATTTTTAATGTGTATACATAGATTCATATGTATATGAGTTGGCTTCCAAAACAAAACAGGAATTCTACATAATTCTTAAATACATATTCAGTTTTTATGATCGAATATTTAAATCAATGTTTGTGTTTTAAAAATAATTAAAAGATTTAAAAATACATATTTGGAATTTTTCCAAAATTATGTATGTATGTCAATTTAATATGCGATTAAATAATTGTATGCACCGAAAGAAAAAAATATGAGAAGAAGGGAATAGAAAGAAATCAGCTTATGGGCCTGACGAAATTTTTGACTCGACGAATTCTTTTCTGTGGTCCCCTAAGTGTCTTGATGAGTTTCTATACCAAAATACGTATAAAATATATAAAAAAATGAGATGACAAAATGAGGATTTTTTTCTATAGAAAAAAAACAGCTGAGAGACCTGACGAAATTTTTTCCTATAAAAAAGTCAGTTCAGGGACCTGACGAATTTTTTCTTATAGAAAAAAGGCAGCTCAAGTGACATGACGAAATTTTTTTTCTATAGAAGAAATGTCAGCATAGGGACCGGACTATTCTTTACTATAGAAAAAAGTCAGGGGTCTGAAGACATTTTTTCAACAAAAAAGTTATATTAAGGACTCACCTCAGTTACCTGAGGAATTTTTTTTTTCTAATGAAAAAACTCACCATAGGGACCTGAGAAAATTTTTCTATAGAAAAAACTCAACTCCAGTAGTTTTTTTCTATAAAAAAACTCACCTAAGGGACGTGAGGAATTTTCTTTTATAGAAAAAACTCACCTCACGGACGTGAGGAATTTTCCTCCGCCCCGTAGCTTGGGGAATGTTTTTTCTATAGAAAAAATTCACCTCAGGGACCTGAGGATTTTTTTTCTACAGAAAAAACTCACCTCAGGGACCTGAGGAATTTTTTCTTTAGAAAAAACTCATCTCAGGGACCTGAGGAATTTTTTTCCTATAGAAAAAATTCATCTAAAGGAGCTGAGATTTTTTTTCTATCGAAAAAATGCACCTCAGGGACCTGAGGAATTTTTTTCTACAGAAAAAACTCACCTCAGGGACCTGAGGATTTTTTTTCTATGGAAAAAACTCACCACAGGGTCCTGAGAAATTTTTTTCTTTAGAAAAGACTCACCTCAGGCACCTGAGATTTTTTTTCTTTAGAAAAAACTCACCTCAATGAAATGAGGATTTTTTTCTATGGAAAAAACTCACCTGAGGATTTTTTTCTATAGAAAAAACTCACCTGAAGAACCTGAGGATTTTTGTTTCTATAGAAATTTTTTCTATGGTAAAATCTCACCTGAGGATTTTTTCTATAGAAAAAAACCCACCTCAGGGACCTGAGGAATGTTGTTTCTATAGAGAAAACTTACCTAAGGGAGTTGAGGAATTTTTTTCTTTAGAAAAAACTCAAATCAAGGACCTGGGATTTTTTTTTATAGAAGAAACTCACCTCAGAGACCTGAGGATTTTTTCTATAGAAAAAACTCTCATCAGAAACCTGAGGTTAGGGAAGAAGAAGAAAAGTGACTACAGGGACCTGATGAAATTATATTTGTTATTTTATAAATATTTTACCTAAACAAGTCTTGTAATGGAAAAATTCCAAAATGTTTTTCTGGGTATCGGATCTTTATTGATATATTTGCTAGAAGGTGTTTGTACCCTTAGACAAGTCACTCGTTTAAAGTTTAACTTATGTGGGTTTCTACATAAAACATATTTTTTGTTTATCTTTGTGCTACAGATGCATCTCTGTTTTGTTTTTGTACAATCTTTACAACAACAAATATTAGTCATATACTTACTATATTGTTTAAAGCACAATTGTATTATAATAATCAAAACAAAAAACAACAACACCAACAAAAATTAATAACAAACGGAAGTTGCAAGACTCCGCCATTAAGAAAAGCGTGGGTTCGAAGCGCGCCAACCAAGCCAAGTCACACAAATAAAAACAACAACAGCAACAATAAAATATTTCACTTGAACATTTATTCGTCTAGCAGACAGACGTAAAACAAAAAACAAGGTTAGTGTGGGTTTTACGTTTATATGGAGTGTATTTTTGTTAATTAATGAACAATGTTTTTTGTTGTTGTTGTTTTGAAATCTATTCTCAATACAATTCGGCCTGCTGGCTGTGCGACCCAATAACATTGTCATCTGATGCATTCGAAACAAATAACAATAATGAAAAATTGTAAACGCCTCTTTGTAATTTTGGTTGTTGTCGATTTTTTTTCAAATCTTCGTTGAGTCAGTCAAAATTCCAAGTAACACAAAACAAAGTAAACTTCAACATTTTTTCTTTGGTAACCAGTTTTCCCAAAGTAGTTTTAAAGTCAAGGTTTTTCTTTGGCAACTTTGTCATATGTGTTGGCTCAAATTGAGGTTAGGTATTTTATTGAATTTTGTTCTCTAGGGGGTCTGGGTTATAGCTCTTAAGAAATAATTCGAAAACTAAATGATTGGAAAGCTATCACGGCTTCAAGACCAACATAATTGAAATGGCTATGGAAGATATATAGAAAGGAAGACTCATGGGAAGGTGTTATATGTATAGGAAGCCTTCACCTATTAAAGGACCTTCAATGAGTTTCTGTATATAGAAATCCAAATATACAAAGATGGTATTTTATTCATAACAAATGCTTATGTTGAAATATAACATATCTGAAAAATATGTCTCATCTATGGAAGTTCTGTTAAAGGTATCATGTCTACAATTGACCTAGAGAATGACTTCTCTTTTCGAAATATATATATATATATATATGTAGACTTACTGACGATTCAGCTCATCTATATTGGTTCGTCTATGTTGACTCACAGACCTATTAAGGGGACCCCCCATTCTCGGGGTCAAAAGTTTTTTTTTTGGATTTAATTCAAGAATGTCACTACAAAATTTCAAGAGAAAATCTCAAGAACTCTTGAAGATATAGCCGATTTATTGTGTCAGCATCAAGTGATGGCTAAAGGGCTTCTCAAACTTTAAACGCGTTTTTCTCTTTTGTGAATGGTGGACACGATAGCTTAAAAACTAATGACCCTATCTATTCCAAATTTTTACACGTTTCTCTGTGAGTGTATAGCTATCGTATGAACTAGGATAAAGCCAATCAGTGAAGATCTTCCTTATTTTTTAACTTGGTTTTTGGTAAAAAATATTTTTCAGGGTAAATTTTAGAGCGAAGTCAATAATCCTAGTTCATACGAGAGGCAGACATGTACTCTTTCTAACACCGTTGGAATTTTCGGATTCCGTTGTTCCAGTGGGGAGTTATCATCACCGCCATCAAAAATAAGGACTTTTCTTTAATTATAAAAAACAACAACAAAACAATAACAAAATTGTTTTGTAAGTTATTTTTCTTCTCTTTTAAATCTTCAAATATATATGTGCAAAGTTACAAACATTAACAAGCATTGGTATTGATTTACCAGCCCTTTGGAAACTTGAAAGATTAAAATCGTGAATGAGGGGGGGGGGGGGTCCCTTAAGCTCGTCTGTATGGACTCATTCTCTTATTCAGCTCGCCCATATAAAATCACAGACATACTAAGCTCTTCTATATAGACTCAATAACTTATTCAGCTCGTCTATATAGACTCACAAACCTATTCAGCTCGGTTATGTGGACTCACAGACCTATTCAGCTCGTCTATATAGACTCACTGAACTATTCAGCTCGTCTATATAGACTAACTGAACTATTCAGCTCGTCTATACAGACTCACTGAACTATTCAGCTCGTCTATATAGACTCACTGAACTATTCAGCTCGTCTATATAGACTCACTGAACTATTCAGCTCGTCTATATAGACTCACTGAACTATTCAGCTCGTCTATATAGACTCACAGAACTATTCAGCTCGTCCATATAGACTCACTGAACTATTCAGCTCGTCTATACAGACTCACTGAACTATTCAGCTCGTCTATACAGACTCACTGAACTATTCAGCTCGTCTATACAGACTCACTGAACTATTCAGCTCGTCTATACAGACTCACTGAACTATTCAGATCGTCTATACAGACTCACTGAACTATTCAGCTCGTCTATACAGACTCACTGAACTATTCAGCTCGTCTATACAGACTCACTGAACTATTCAGCACGTCTATATAGACTCACTGAACTATTCAGCACGTCTGTATACACTTACTAACCTATTCAGCTCGTCTATGTATACTTACTGACCTATTCAGCTCGTCTATGGACATTCACTGACCTATTCAGTTCGTCTATGTAGACTTACTGACCTATTCAGCTCGACTATGTAGACTTATTGACCTATTCAGCTCGTCTATGTAGACTCACTGACCTATTCAGCTCGTCTATGTAGACTCACTGACCTATTCAGCTCGTCTATATAGACTCATTGACCTATTCAGCTCGTCTATATAGACTCACTGACCTATTCAGCTCGTCTATATAGACTCACTGACCTATTCAGCTCGTCTATATAGACTCACTGACCTATTCAGCTCGTCTATATAGACTCACTGACCTATTCAGCTCGTCTATATAGACTCACTGACCTATTCAGCTCGTCTATATAGACTTACTGACCTATTCAGCACGTCTATATAGACTCACTGACCTATTCAGCTCGTCTATATAGACTCACTGACCTATTCATCTCGTCTCACTGACCTATTCAGCTCGTCTATATAGACTCACCGACCTATTCAGCTCGTCTATATAGACTCACTGACCTATTCAGCTCGTCTATATAGACTCACTGACCTATTCAGCTCGTCTATATAGACTCACTGACCTATTCGGAACGTCTATATAGACTCACTGAACTATTCAGCTCGTCTATACAGACTGACTGACCTATTAGCCCATATGGATTTACAGGACTATTCTGCTCATCTATATAAATTCTCTGACCTATTTTTTCGTCTATTCAGCTCGTATATGTAGACTCAATGACAAATTCAGTACGTCTATATAATTTCTTTGGACTTTTCAGATTCTCTAAATAAATTGTAATAAACACCTGGCTCTTAAGGCTTATACAGCATAGTTTGAAGAGGAACTCAAGACGAACTATCGGCAAAAATGTGGTGTCATTAGATTCTTGAAATGCATGAAAATGGACGAAGTGACCACCGATGTTTTTTGATTTAAGGTCTATGCCGACAGTCCAACGTCAAGACCTCAAAGATAAAATTCGGGAGGTTACCGAGAAAATAGTGGATGTTTTTATTTATTTTTTATGGCACAGAAACTTTTCAAATCTAAAAACTGCACTCAATTCTGATGACTGATAAAAAAATTCTATGAAATGAATATCAACCAAAACGGGTTAAATCTTTCAAGTGCCATATTCGGTAACTTGTTTCTTTTCTCAAACGTAAATTGAAAGAAATGAAAGTTGATTGACTCATAGCCGCCGTCGTTTGCAGACTCAATAAGGTAAATGGCAAAGATATTTCGATTTGCCACTTTAAGTCTCTGCTGCCATATAGGGTCAAGCAAGTTATCGGTTACTGTGTTTTCTCGTCTTTTTTTGCAATAATCATTCAATTAGCAACTGTTTTTTTGTTTTTCAATTTAAAAAAATCTTAATAATAAATGATAATAACAATATTATTGTTATTATTGACTTGTGTTTCCTTTTAAAGATACATTTAGTTGTTATTTACCTACACGTATAAACACATACACAACCATATCCATTTATATTTCTTTTAAGTCTTTCATCGCAGACGTCACAGCTGCCACATCATAAATTCACAGTAAATTATTTTTTTGCCAACCCTTTAAGGGGCCAGTGTTCTTTTTTTGTGATGTGGTCCAATGACGTCTTAAGAATTTTTGTTTTGTTTTTTATCTTCGTTCTTTTCGGTTTGTTTATATCTATCGGCACATGTTTTGTGCGATTTATTATTGTTTTATGCCAATATATATTTATTCTTTTTGACTTTTCTCTCTACACACAAATTAATATTTATTTAGCCAATAGGTGCAAACCACCAATCTGTTATGGTAAAAGGTAATTTATGAATGGCTTCTTTGTGTGTGTGGGTGTTCGGGTATGAAAATCGATCTTTATCACAAAAACAAAACAATATAAACAAATATAATTATTTTTTCCAGGAAATTATTTGTTTTGAATTTTTGCAAAAAACACAAAACAACCAATAACGGGAGTAAATGTTATATCTATGGAAATTTTGGAAACTATTTGTTATTGTAGTAGACTTGTACGAGGGCTACTAAATATATTTATGGCCTAGAAATCATAATGGGAATGTTTGAAATAGCAAGAACATAGTCGAAATCTCTGAATGCATTAACAAACATAGACCTATATATTGAACATGTTCTGGGGTAGTATTTTCTTTACCAAGAACCGGGAATGGCAATTCACAGAATTTTGGTTGTAAAGACTCAAAATATTAGGTGGGACTTTTATATGGGCTGCTATGTCAAAACATGATAATATAATGATTATTTTCTGGGCAGATATATGCCAACCTCCAAACAAACGTTTTGGAAAATTGGTTTGTGCGATATGTCAAAACATTGGAAACACCTTAAAAATACCGAACATTAGGCGGTACATTTATATGGATGTTTCATCAAAACTTGTTTCAATATTCCCCATTTGTAACACGAAACATCCTAGGATTAATTGTAAAGTGAGTGCAATATTTCAAAGCTCTATCTTGAATATTTCGGTCTCTATCATGATTTTAACAGACAGACATGGGTTAATCGACATAAAATTTTATTCTGATCAAGAATTTTTATAAATCATGGTTCCCCGAAAGACATTTATAAGATCGTCACATATGAGTACGACAAAAACAGGCTCAAAGTTGAGATGAATAGAACGGAATCGTTTCGTACAAGAAACACTTCGATTGGTCGTTTGTTTCATCGATAAAACTGGTTGTTATTCCACACTTTGGTTAGCTAAAGTATTCGGAGAAATTCGAAAAAATGAACAATGTATACAGTGACAAAGCGACCACTCACACATCAGCTCAAACCAATGGCTTTCTTTACCGGCTAAAAATGAACTTGATATACAGATCCGCCCTACAGTCCTCACTTGACATTCAATGACTTATTTTTATTCCCGCACAAAAAGAAAAAAATGAGTGGCCAACGATTTTTTTTTTGTCAGAAAAAGATGTTGAAGCGCAAGACCTGAAAAAGGCAGAGTCTGTAGAATAGAGTCGAATCTGAATAAGATATGCATCTTTAGAAGAATTTTGTATATAATAGTTCCATAGAAAAAGATCTACATAGAAGAATCTTAAAAGGTTTTTGTTAGACCAATGTAAGATATTCAATTTTACAGAAGTTCTGTACAGAGGCCATTACCTACAGAAAACATGTAGAAGGTCCATATTTTATATAAAACCTACAGAGGCTTATCTATGTATAGAATACTGAAGGTATTTTAGCTATAGAAGGTCTATTGATGGTTTTCGGTCTACAGAAGAAGTGGATTAAAGGTCCCTAGCTATTAAAGAAGTCCCTCTATCTATAGAATGTCTCTGAAAAGTTCTGTAAAAGTACCACTAACCACAGAAAACTGCAGAATAACCTCATTCTATGTAAATAGATGGTATAGATCTTTGTAGAAGACCTACTTAAGGTATATTGTCTATAGAAGATCACCTGAAGGTCTCACGTCTGCAGAAAGTCGGTTGAAGATGTTTCCAATAATATTTATCTATATTGTTTTATATTTATAAATACATCGACAAAAGATCCTTAGAAATCCTCCAGAAGACCTACTGAGATCTTTATGTTCTGGAAGACAATATCAATAGAAAGCTTGTCGATATAGAGACAAGTTTTATATATGGAAGCCATTAAAAGATTATGCCCCTGTATAAAATCGCCTCTAACTACTTTAAACATGTAAAATATTAATCACTTTCTGTAGGCATTCTATGCAGGATACGTAGAAGATTTTTATATCCTACACAACTATGTTGTCAGGGTATTATAGTTTTGTGCAGCCCCATTATATTTTGTAAACACGATACAGGCCACAGTTATGGACCAATCTTCACGAAATTTTGTAGGGCCGGTTTTGGCTATTGTTTTTGGTAAAGATCGGTTAATATTTAGGGGATGAAATGGACCAAATACTTAATTTTTGTCGGTTTTTCTGGTCGCTCCAGAGAAGAAGGGGATTGGGTCAAAGAATAAGCATGCCTGTTTTGTTAAAGATCGGTCAATATTTAGCGGGTCAAATGGTGAAAAACCCCTGAAGGACATAGAGCCGAGAAGTTGATAGTATAACCAAGAGGAGTGGTTGGCCTTTAAATTGATACCAAATATATTGTCGTATGCACTCGGATGTGGGAGTTACACTTAAATATTTACAGGTGTTTACGTATTCAGATATTATTTAATAATTTAATACCACACTGGGGGACGGAAATATAGCGCGGACCGCTTTTAAATGTTCCATGAGGTTCCAGTTATGGTCAAGGACAACGCCTATAATTTTCGGCGATGATCAGATAATAATGTTGGGATGAAGTGGACCGAAAACTTATTTTTTGTTTTTTTTTGTTTTTTTGCTTTTTGATTCGATCTATAGGCCACAATTGAAAGCCGAACATCACTACACAATCCACGGTGAAGGGAATCTGGACAAGTAATTAGAAGGGCTGTGCTGAGTATTAGTAATATTTTTTGACAACTGGAGGGTGCAAATATCGTCGAAATTGTGTAGGGTATGATATGCTCGGCCACGTCCGACTATACTGCTTCGCTCACTGGTTTTTGTCTGCAGAAGACTAATAACAGTATTGAATCTGTAAAAGCCTTCTATTAATAGAATGTTCCTCTATTATGCGTTTTATGTATAGACATTATCAGAATACGTATATTTAACCTATTTAATTTTCTTTACCTACTCGGACTTATTTTCTGGAACGCAGTCTAGAGATCTATGTGTGTGGTTTTAATAGAAGAAGGTCCGCAATAGGTCTTCAATCTATAGGAAATCTATAGTAAAGTAATGGTATGACTTTAATCTATAGAGGTCAACAGAAAGTCTATTCTCTGTTTAAAACTTTATATTATCTTGAATGACCTCCACGTACCTGACTGTCCTCTGTACATTTTCAGTAGAATCCCTTTGGAGTATCTTCTATAATTTATTTGTATACCATTCTCCATAAGATGGACACCTCTCCTGTTGGCCAATTCTGATTGGCAAAACATTTTTTTTTTTGCTGCGAAATTTCGCCCTTCCTACCAGCATAAATCTGAATCGATACTTTACGAGAAATCTATCAGTACAGTCATATGCCTGGATTTCTTCTTCCCCAACCTAATATTATGTGCCACATTCACCAACATTTCGTAACTTTTCTTAATTCGATTCAAATTTCAAAATTGTTCAAAACATTGTAGACCTGTGTAACGAACCACTAATAATAGTTGCCTACATTTTACCGGACGTATGCACGCATTCAATAATAATTGATTTCCTTTTGCATTAAATGACACAAAGAAAAGAAAAATTAAAAACAAGAAAACAACAACTCCATATTGACGTTAATGACGTCCGTTAATTCAAATTATGTCCACGACGAAGTGTGTGAAACATAGCAGCAATGCATAATGACCGGTCCAACCAAATCACTCGAAGTTGTCTGTTGATTTTTATAGAAGTGTTAAAAAAGTTTATACACAAAATGGAAATCACAACTGCATAATGTAGGAAACTGGCTTAGGAACCAGAAAATGGGTAGAGAAGAAAACGAAAAGAAAAATAAAAAACCGTGTAAAATACAAATTTATTTTTAGCGGAAAAATTAAGGTACAGTGGGAAAAAATCCACCTTTTTTAAAAGCAAACAAATCAGACACTACACAACAACCACTGATCTCTAAGTTTCTGCGGTTCTATATTCACAGTCTATGTATTATTTTGACTCATTTGCTTTCTCTTGCCCGATCTGAGGTCAACAGCTCCTCTGCGGCATTTTTTCCGAATCATGTTCCCCAGATAAAACCAGTAAGGAAAGCAGTAAAGTCGGACGGGGCCGACTATATGATACCCTTCACCACTATGGGTATATTAAACAGGACTATTAACATGAAATTGGATGAAATAATATATGTGCTATTTATCTAAATGTGAATCTACCTAGATATATCCATAAAGTATGTAAATCGACTTCAAACAAATAAAAATAGGTCATACGTTGAGCTATGTCTGTACTTTTAAAAAACGCAACTACGTAATTCTATGCTCAATTTTGTACGTTGTGCACAATTTGATGTGAATCTGACTAACATGAGGAGTTTAATTCCAAAATATATATGGAAGCTCCATCCAAATATTATGCGATTTCAAGCAAACTTGTCACAGGTTAGGTTATACTAATTTCAGAACGTGTTATTCCTATTACTTCAATTACTTAAAAATTGTGAGCTATATATATGCGGGCTATATAGAAATCTGGACCGATTTTCTCGAAACATGGCAGACATCACTCTAGGCCCAATTCAGTACGTTATGCCAAATTTCGTGCAAATCGAAGGATATATAGGGACTTTGGTGCACCATTTACATGAAATCGGACGAAACTATATATGGGAGCTATATCTATATCTGGACCGATTTTCTCGAAACTTGGCAGACATCACTCTAGGCTTAATTCAGTACGTTATGCCAAATTTCGTGCAAGTCAAAAGATATATAGGGACTTTGGGGCACCATTACATGAAATCGGACGAAACTATATATGGGAGCTATATCTAAATCTGGACCGATTTTCTCGAAACTTGGCAGACATCATTCTAGGCTCAATTCAGTACGTTATGCCAAATTTCGTGCAAATCGAAAGATATATAGGGACTTTGGGGGCACCATTTACATGAAATCGGACGAAACTATATATGGGAGCTATATCTAAATCTGGACCGATTTTCACGAAACTTGGCAGACATCATTCTAGACCTAAATGATTAGGCTGCACCAAATTTCGTGCAAATCGAAAGATATATAGGGGCCGTTTACATTAAATCGGTTAAATATATATGGGAGCTATATCTAAATCTGAACCGATTTTTTCCCAATTTCAATAGGGTTCGTCCTTGGGCCGAATATGTGACCTATGCCAAATTTCATCCCATTCGGATCATAAATGCGACCTGTACTTTGTTTACAATTTAACATCTACAGACGGACAGACGGACGGACGGACGGACATGCATAAATCGACTCAGAAAGTGATTCTATGCATATTCTCTAAAGGAACCATGTGTCTATCTCGTTTCCTTTTGCTGTTACAAACATATGCACAAAGACATAATACCCTGTACCACAGAGTGGTGAAGGGTATAAAAATTACTCCATAACGTTAAAGGTTAATAACTCCTCTCGGTTTTATGTCCTTCATGAGGAAATATCTAGGCCATAGAATACAAATGTTCTAATTTTGTTCTAATCGAGCTTCTTTTTGAATCCAGCTTTGTATAAATGGTTAAAACAGCTTTATGGTCGATTTTCGATAATTTCTCCGATTTTATTGAAATTTTCGCAGAACGGTTTAGTAGATTTCTTTATCCCCAACCTAATATTAACTTCCAGTAACCGTCCTACATGTAAAATTTCGAAGCGATTGTTCCATAACTGTGGACGGTATTGTGTTTACAAATTATTCTGGACTGCCGGACCAATGGACACACATGTCTAGATCGACTCAGCTGGTGGAGATAAGACGACGGTATACTAAAAAACCAATATTTCGCGGTGTTATAAATTCTTGGGATACACAAGAGCTATAATACCCTTACAACAAAGATGTGTAGGCTATAAAAAATCCACATTTTTCTGGCAGGACCCATGAACGTAAAACGGAAGAATTTTCTGGGGGCTTTATCAAATAATGTTGATGATATACCACCGAAATCGCTTATAAAGGCGGTCAAGGGACCGGCGAAATTGGATGCAATATGTCGTTATAAATGATACTAAAAAGAGGTCAGAACTTTTTTCGGGACTTTTGGTTACAGTCGTTATAACCGACATGTGTTTATGAACGCTGTCTCCATAAACTAATTCGACTGATCCTAATATAATAAAAATAATTATTTTAAATGATTTGTTGGTAAATTTAATTATTTAACAAATAACAACCCACTGTGCCGTGGCTTTAACTACCACGTACTAAAAGGTTAATTGCCGGTGTTAGACAAGTTGTAAATTTATCTAGAATACGATTTTCAACAAGAATTACTACTGTTCAGATTACAGCTACAACAACAAAAAGAAAAAAACTTGGCATACAATTCCAACAAAAATTGCATATAAAGAAAAATATAAAAAAATTATAAAAAAAATATTTTATTTTTTAGCTTAACAAAATGTGATTTGATTTCTTTGAATATTTGTGAAAATCAAATCTTCTCAAATACATCTAAGAAATAAAAATACAAAAATTGTGCAATATTTCATAAAAAGAAACAAAGAAATATTAATTAAATTTAAAAATATATAATTTTGAAAATAACAACAACAAAATGGTGGTTACATCAACACGCAGCCATTTGGTTACATCTCAGCCGGTGCCAAATTCTGCACCCACAACCGTCTACAGATCAAAATTAATCTATCCACGTAGCAGTGGTACAACTTTGCATCATCATCATCATCATCAGCATAATTACCACAGCAACAACAACACAACTGCTCATCCTCACCCAGCTCATCATCATGGTCATGTAAATCAGGTAAATTTTAGTTAGTTATGGTAATTGAAAAATTAAACACAAAAATAAACGAATGTTGCCGCCGACAATATCGACTATTTAAAATCAATTAGGAATGATGACCCGCAAAACAAAACGAATTTTATGATTTTATGACAGTTGAGGCAGACAACAAACAAACCCTAAATGAAATGCATGAACATTTTTGTTCAACATAGCGATGACGTTAACTGTTGCAAGTCATTAAACCCGACAACGGCGTGCACATCACATAATTTATTGAAGTTCTGTGAAAAAGTCAATCAGTCAGTCTTCGCCTTAATTGAAACAAATAAAAAACGAACCAAATTTTTTTTGGAATTGAGTTACAAATGTCTGAAATGTTTGAAAAGCGAGTGGAGATTTAATTAATGTCTGTCGTTATTAGAAAATGTTAAATTTTTAAAATCTCTTCAACATATTTTTTTTCTTAATTTTAGTACATTTGAAATATTGAATTCAAAACCACAGGTATTTCAAATATTTTATATGGAATCACACAAAAACAAATTCTTCAATCAAATGAATGTGTACGACAAAATAATGAAGACTAAAAACGTGATGAAAAAATTACACACACATATATATATATTTACCCACAACTTTTAAATTAATAAGTTAAAACTGCAACAACAAAAACTTGAAATTAGTAGGAGAAAAAAAAAACGCAAACACCACAGACCTCGCACAATAAATTTTAAAGTGCTCCAACGTCGCGACTACATTTGGCCGGACACTTGATATAAAACAAATTTCCACTAAGCGTGACGTTACTTCGCAGCAGCAGGGCACAAGGAAATATATATTTTGGCCTTTTTCTTCTTGGTTTCATTGAGAAGAAATTCAGCAAGAAAACAAATTAAAGAAATGGTGAAAACAAATGGGATTCTATTTTTGTGCGGGGCCACTAAGGATGGAAAAGACGAACATAAAACAGAAATATTCTATTATTGGATAAGTTTAGGATGTGTTTTTATTTTCTTCATGTTTTGGAAATCATCAAATGGTGTTGTTAGTTTCGTTTAGTACATCTAAATGCAATATTGAAAAGAAGGAAATCACAGATATTTCAAAGTCCAAGTAGTTTAATTTTAATGGGAATGCATGGAATAATAATTTGGGTAGAAGAGGTCATCACAACGAGAATCCTGTAATCGAATAAAAAATTTTAAAGTCGCCCACAAAGTCTTCTCAGCTAAGGCTAATGAGGATATTTACACTTCGATTGTCAAGTCCGAGCTGTACGACGAATGAATATCGGTCCACACCTTCTGGTAACACCACCCCCAAAATGGTCAAAATTATGCTATTTCACAATAATAATTTCATAATATCCGATTTTAGCGAAACTTTGTACATCCTATTATCTCTACTAAGCCTATATTAAGGAAAATTAACAAAATGGCGGACATTCGCAAAAATATTTTTGGAAAATCGCCGATTTTTGACAAAAAACCAAGTAAAAAAATAAGGAAGATCTTGATCGATTGGCTTTATCCTAGTTCATACAATAGCTATACACTCACAGAGAAACGTGTTAAAATTTGGAATCGATTGGGTTATTAGTTTTTGAGTTGTCGTGTCCGCTATTCGCAAAAGAGAAAAACGCGTTCAGCCGTCACTTGATGCTGACACAATAAATCGGCTATATCTTCAAGAGTTCTTGAGGGACAATCATGAATTACTGTAGATTCGAATTAAATCAAAAAAATTTGACTCCGAGAATGGGCGGGGGTCCCCTTAAGTAGGAAAATGGGACTCCTTCTGTGGGGGACGTACCCCACAGACGGTCAACATTTTCAATATTTATAAATCCAAAATCAGGCTAATAGAATATCCGATTTCAACCAAACTTTGCACAACCTATTAACTTTACCAAGCCTGGATCTAGTTCGAATATTGGACCCATTGGTACACTCCTTCACGTACCTCCCCCACAAAGGGTCAAAATTTCCAATATTTTTAAATCCAATATCAGGCGATGGGAATGTCCGATTTGAACCCAATTTTGCACAACCTATTCTATTAACCAAACATAAATCAAGTTTGAAGATGGGATTCATCGGTCCACTCCTTCGCGTACCTCCCCCAATACTTTTAATATTTATGAATCCAATATCAGGCCAATGGATGTCCAATTTGAACCAAACTTTGCACAACCTATTATCTTTATCAAGCCCATATTAAGTTTGAAGATGGGACCCATTGGTCCACTCCTTCTGGTACCTCCCCCACAAATGATCGACATTTTCAATATTTATAAATCATTATAAATATCAGGCGATGGGATGCGATGCCCAATTTGAACCAACGTTTAACAACTTATTATCATTACCAAGTTTAGATCAACACACAAATTGTCAACATTTTCGAGCATTCCATCCGTCTTATATTTGATTTATTAGACGAATAGAATGCCCGATTTGAACTAAATTTATCAAAAACTGTTATCATGGCCATGCCTAGATCAAGTCAATATTATATATTTAATTAACATAAAATCCTTTGAAAAGGACTGTTCCTAGAATGAAGACAAATGTCGCATCAGGGCGAAATAAATACAAGTTATCAACATACGACATTTGTAAAGCCACATAGCCCAATATGCATGATGAGCCGCGTAACCAACAGCAAAACGCGTCGCATAATGGTGGGTAAGTAGGTTCTTCTCCTGGCTTTCCTTTTCATTGCAAAACTTAGATCATCAAGCTCGACTCGAAAGAGTATAAATAATCACTTAACATCCAAAACATTTTTATTAAACATATACCTTATATAAAACTTCAAATACTTTCAGTACCCCTCCTAACAAATGGTCAAAATAAAACATAATAAATCGCATATGACTTTTTTTGTTGCATTTTCATAACCGACCAAAATTACTGGAATATCAATTAATTTTTGTAAACCCAATATACAAACATATATTTGAAAATTTATGCAAATCGAAAATCTAAATGGGTTTTGTTCGTATCTAAATGTTCACTAGTTTTTTATATATCAATTTAATTAATATCGTGTCACAAGAGACACTTTTAAAGTTGATCTTTCAAAAGATAGAAATAAAACAGCTTGAATGAACAACATCAGCACACGGGCTGTAAAAACCACAAACTGCAGTTAACGACTTTAATTGGTGGGGTGCAGCAGGTCTCCCCGCACAGCATAAATGAAGATAAATGCCGTAATACGGTTTTATGATGGCTGGTGGTGATGGCTAAGTGAATTGGAGACACACTGACGGACACGAAGTGGACAACAGATCTGATACTCGTTTTGTAAATGAATGAATGCAGTGGACATTTGGATGGTTGCCCACAACGAAAAACAAAAACATATTCCCCTGGTTACTAATTGGGTGGGAGTTAGAAATTCTTGTAATTAATATGAATAACATATTTATTCATTCGCAAAACTCCCAGCAGTTTTTTTTATCGCATATATCTTTCATCTGAGTTCTGTCTCAGTTGGAAAATGTGTGTGCTAAAAAAAATGCTGAGACTCCAAATAGTGACTCTCTGCTTCCTCTCTTTGCGCAAAGTGTTCCATGGCATGGCATGTTGTAGATTGACTTAAATAAAATGACCCCTAAGGTCATTCAGATGTGATCTTTAAAATTTAATGTAACATAAATTTTTCACATAAAATTTTTAATACTTTCCTGTGTTTAAGCATTTGTGGTAACGCTTCTGATTTTTCTGGCCATTAATAAACTAATTTTAATACTTTAATAAATTATAAACTTTATGTGTTTGGTTTGTGTATGTATAAAAAATAAAACAACAACAACAACTAGAATTGGACCACACATGTTTTGTGTTTTATGTCTTATGAAGTAAATAAACATACTGACGCCAATGAAAGATAAAACAAATGTTTTGAAAATCACAAACATTTCAGAATTGTGAGGATTGTGAGAACGTGGATTTTATAAATATTTCTGATGTTCTCCGAATTAAATATATCAATGAATAATGTCCCGAATGATACTCAAATTTTTCTATTGCAGGATAATTGTTGTCATTCCGTTTGCAACACACAAAATATTTTCCGGAGACACAATTCGATTTAGTCGTTTCCGTATTGAACTCGCAATATTTAATATAGATCTTCGAAATTGTGTAAATACGCTGTTTGGCATTGAAAATTATATATATATATATTGTTCCACGGAAATATATAATTATACCCTACACAACTATGTTGTCAGGGTATTATAGCTTTGTGCAGCCCCAAGAGTTTGTAACGCCGCGAAATATTGGTCCTAGACCCTCCTTTAAGTATACCGATCGTCATATCTCGACTAGCTGAGTTGATCTAGACATGTGTGTCCGTCTGTCCATTATATTTTGTAAACTCGATACAGGCTACAGTTATGGACCAATCTTCACGAAATTTTGCATGTAGGATGGGTTCGGCCCAATGAAGACCCCTATTGTTTTTGTAAAAGATCGGTTAATATTTAGTGGATGATATGGACCGAATACTTCATTTTTGTCGGTTTTTCTGGTCGCTCCAGAGGCCACAATTATGGCCAAACATATCGAATCTTTACATGGAGAAGGTGATTGGGCCAAAGAATAAGCATGCCTGTTTTGATAAAGATCGGTCAATATTTAGCGGGTCAAATAGACCCTGACCTTTGTGTAAAAAATTACAAAATTTGTATTCTATAGCGTATATATTTACTCCTGAAGGACGTAGAGCCGAGAAGTTCATAGTATATCCAAAAGGAGTGGTTGGCCTTTAAATTGATACCAATTACATCGTCGTATGTACTGGGATGTGGGAGTTACATGTAAATATTTACGGGTGCATACGTATTCACATATTATTTAATAAACCATTACCACACTAGAGAGCGGAAATATAGTGTTGATCGCTTTGAAATGTTCCATGAGGTTCCAGTTATGGTCAAGGACAACGCCTATATTTTGGGATGAAGTGGACCGAAAAGTTATTTTTTTTGTGTTTTTTTCCGATTCGATTTATAGGCTACAATTATACGCCGAACATCACAATACAACCCATGGTTGTATTCGGAAAATATTTCAGTGTAAGGAAGAGGTGTTGTTGACCTCTAATCGGGCATGAGGGTGCAAATATCACGAAATATTACCCAGGCTCGGAATAAAAATCCGCAGAAAGACAGAGTTCTATGGTAGTTGTGTAGGATATTGTATGGTCGACTCCGTCCGACTATACTGCTCCGCTCACTGGTATAGTAATATATTGAGTCCTTGTACGTCTTACTCGCCCTTATTATTTTGTCTAAGTGCTATAAAACAAGATTTTTTCACCTCCAAATATTCAACAAAAATATCGATCGTAAAATTATATATAGGGTCCTCAAAGGCATGAACTATATATTCATATGTTTTCATCGTTCTTTCCCATTTGCCGATCCATTACCAATCATTGTTGTTGATCCCCAGAAGTTGAACGCATCTAATAGCTTCCCAGCTTTTATACCCTTCACCACACTGTGACACAGGGTATTATGGCTTTATGCATATGTTTGTAACAGGCAACAGGGATCGAGATAGACCCAAGGTTCCTTTTGAGAATATGCATAGAATCACTTTCTGAGTCGATTTACGCATGTCCGTCTGTCCATGTGTTGTTGTGAACAAAGTACACTTCGCATTTATGCTCTGATTTGGATGAATTTTTGCACAGTTCACTTTTTCAGATTCAGATATAGCTCCCATATATAGTTTTGCCCGATTTTATGTAAATGATGCACCAAACTCTCAATAGTTGTCCTATTGAGACAAAATTTAGCATAGAGTACTAAATTAGGTCCAGACTAATGTCTGCGAAGTTTTATTAAAATCGATTCATATTTAGATATAGTTCCAATATATAGTTTCGGCCGATTTTATGTGAATGATGCATCAAACTGCCAATATTTTTCCGACTGGACAAAATTTTGCACAGCGTACTGAATCAGGTCCATACTTATGTATGCGAAGTTTTGTTGGAATCGGTTCAGATTTAGATATAGCTCTCATATATAGTTTCGTCCGATTTTTTGTAAATGATACAGCACACTCCCAATATTGTCCGATTCAGCAAAATTTTGCATAGCGAATGCAATTGAGAAAAAAATGATGTGTAATAAAGTTTGTTAAAATCGGTTCAGATTTTGATATAGGTCTTATATATATTTTCGTTCGATTTTATGTAAATGCTGCACAGAAGGGGCTATGTTTGTTCGATTAACACGAAATTTAGCAAAGGGTATTAAATTGAATACAGGGCAATAAAAAAACAGTAAGGAAAGCAGTATATATATATATATATATATATCTAAATCTGAACCGATTTTCACGAAACTTAGCACACATCATTCCAGGCTCAGTACAGTACACTGTGCCAAAATGTCGTGCAAATCGAAAGATATATGTGGACTTTGGTGCACCATTTACATGAAATCGGACGAAACTATACATGGGAGCTATAAAAAGTCTTTAGCCAAAAAGTAGTCATTGGCAAACACATATCCTTAAATTGAATGGAAAGGGAAAAGTGTTTATGATCATTCATACGCCAGATATGAGTTCTATATTATAGGCCATATATATATATATATCTGAAAATGAACCTATATTGACAATTTTCTATGAGAACGCTCTCACGCATCGAGAACGGATATGGCAATTTACAGCCACATAGATTTGAAAATGATTCCACAACCTTTAAAACACCTAAAATGGTTCGTAGTCTTGTCAAAATAACATCTTAGCACCTAATATTTGTCCAGCTGAACTTTTAGCATCTAATAACCCACAATGCAGCAAATTCAGACCTTTTAACATCTAATACATTTTTAAAATAATTAACCATACGTTTTTTCTGTTTCGTTTTAGGTAAGTGCTCCGAAATAAAACATGAATACTCGTACACAGTGCGGTAAGAAAAACATACAATTTAAATTGGTATTTGAACTTAACGGTTTTTGTTCTTTATCAATCTTGGCAACAACCATCAGCACCTTGGTCAAATCGTGTTGGCAATACCGTTTTCATTCATCACAATGAAATCTTCTTTTGTTCTCCGTATTCTCTTCAGCAAATGTTAATGTAATTCAGCTACTGAGTTGTTGGCGCCAACAAACTGGTTTTAAGAGAGCAAAACCATGGTGAGAGATAATGGGAGTGAGCGCACTTCAAACGTACCCACAAAGCATTGCATTTTGTTTATGTTAAATCAAAAAAGCTTCACGTTCTTTGATTGCCGCCATTCGTTCGGATAGAATTACGAATGACAACAAAAAAAAGAAAAGGTCTTTACACGCGATGTGTGTTTCACATTTGGTCAGTGTGGTCGTGACATGCATGGCAAATTAATGATTTGTTCGTTTGTTTGAGAATGAGAGTGAGAGAGCGGTGAATCGTTTACAGTGGGTATAAAAAATATAGAACAGAAGAACTACTTCTAAAAATGCGATGGGTCCAATAAGTGAGCTGAATAAACTGGATAGTTTGTATAGACCAATGAAGTATAGAAGACGAGCTGAACAAGCTTGGGAGCTACATAGCTATCTATACAAGTCTATATAGACATGTTGAATAGGTCAGTAAGTCTGTAAAAGGTAAATAAGTCAATATAGACGAGGTGAATTGGTCAGTAAGTCAATATAGATCTGAAGTGGTCTGTAAGTCTATATAGATGAGCTGAATTGGACAGTAAGTCTATATAGACGAGCTGAATTGTTCAGTATGTCTATATAGACGAGCTGAATTGGTCAGTAAGTCTATATAGACGAGCTGAATTGGTCAGTAAGTCTATATAGACGAGCTGAATTGGTCAGTAAGTCTATATAGACGAGCTGAATTGGTCAGTAAGCGTACATAGACGAGCTGAATAGGCTGTATAGGTCAGCACGTCTATAGACTAGCTGAATAGGTCAGCACGCCTATATAGACTAGCTGAATAGGTCAGCACGTCTATATAGACTAGCTGAATAGGTCAGCACGTCTATATAGACTAGCTGAATAGGTCACCACGTCTATATAGACTAGCTGAATAAGTCAGTACGTCTATATAGGCGAGCTGAATAGGTCAGTACGTCAATATAGACTAGCTGAATAGGTCAGTACGTCAATATAGACTAGCTAAATGGTCAGTACGTCAATATAGACTAGCTAAATGGTCAGTAAGTCTATATATTCGAGCTGTATAGGTTAGTACGCTAATATAGACGAGTTGAATGGTCAGTAAGTCTATATATTCGAGATGTATAGGTTTGTACGCTCTATAGACTAGCTGAATGGTCAGTAGGTCTACATAGGCGAGCTAAAAAGGTCAATACGTCTATATATTCGAGCTGAATTGGTTAGTACGTCCATATAGACGAGCTGAATTGTCAGTAAGTCTATATAGGCGAGCTGAATAGGTCATTATGTCTATATATTCGAGCTGAATATGTCAGTAAGTCTATATAGACGAGCTAAATATGTTCCGGAGTTTAGGTCTGAAGCTTATTTCGAGGACTTGAATACGTTACGAGCTGAATAGCTCAGTATGTCTATAAATACAAGCTGAATACGTCAGAAGTCTATATATACGAGCTGAATAGGTCAGTAATAAGTCTATTTGGAAAAAACTCAATAGGTCAGTAATTCTATATAAATTTATTGACATATTCTGTATCAGTAAGCCAATGTTCATAGGCGAGCTGAATAGATCATTGAATGATAAAATTATTAACATTCCTATGAATGCACTGTGCAAAGAGAGAAAATGAGACATATTCTCGTCTTCTCTTATTTCAAAAGTTGTTTTTTCATTTTACGTGTTCACGAAAATCAGGGTGTTTTGGTTTCATTCAAAGTTTCTCTTTACCAACATAAAAGCGTCCCACATGCCTTTTCTTGCGAGAGAGAATACTGCTCAAACCAAGAACAACAACAATAGAAAACAAGCAGACAATGGGGCTGCTAGCGTGTTCATTATCTCAACGGAGATACTTGGCATGGCGTGGCGTTCGTTGGGCAAGGTATCAACAAAAATGTTTACCCGATGTTATTTATTGAGGGTTAGCTTTCAGTCGATTTGATTGTGTTGTTAGTTTGCTGAATGCGTTTGAGTTGTAAAGTTGTAGTTTTGTTTTTTGGGCTATATTTCTCACGGCGACGGCAACAAAAACTTAATGTGAGCGGTATAAACATCGATACGACAACAGACAGCTAGCTACCTACCTACCATTCATTCGCATCCGTCAGATACAAATTAAAAAAACATATTGGATATTTGAAGCAACAAACACGTTCTTTACGCGTTCGGTTTGTCCGTCGCTCGTTCGTGCAGTTTGTCGATGAGGAAAACAAAAGATAAACGGGAAAACACGCGTATGCTCGTTTTTTGTTGATGTTGTTGTTCGTCGATAGATATATGTACGTCGCAGGTGAAGAAGATCCAAGTTTCGTTATAAACAATTTGAAAGCCAGCAGCAGCAGCAACAACAATCGAAATAAAAAGAAATCAAATAACAAAACAAATCTAAAATGATTTAAAATAGAATAGAAAAAAAGAAAATAAAAATAATTAAATTGAAACAGCTGTGGTTGTTTAGATAAAAAAAATCACTTCCGATTTGTCGTTTTGTATTGAAAATAAAGTGAAAAGAAATAGTAAAACAAATTAAAAAGAAAAAAGTGTTTCAGATAAAATAAAGAAAATCGAAAAAATAATAATAAAAAAGAAGTAAAAAACGTGTTTAAAAATAATAAATTTCTAGAAAATGTTATAAAAGTTATTTAAATTATTTCCTCAGCAATTAAGTAATACAAAGGTAAATTATCTATGCTCAGCTGAATGTTACGTTTATAATTGATTTTTTTGTGAAATGTGTTTGTGTGAAATTATAAAATTATTGTGCGGAAAATTCAAAAACAACAATCACAAAAAGAATCCATTGTGAGAGCAGAATTAAATGTTGACGCCAAATTGCCATTTTCGGTTGGCTAAATTAAAATTTACAACACAAAAGAATTAATTTCTGTATTGTTGATTATGTATTTCCTCAGCGATCACAAATTATAATGTGCAATTAAAACTATTACTATTTTGCTTGTTGTTATTGTGGTATACCGTGCGACTGTGCATCAGCTGATACACTCGAAAAAATAATCACCGAGAGAAAAATTTTAGAAAAATAAAAATAATAATATATGCTAACATCGACGAATACTTTAAATTTTGTATATATTTACTAGTGTATTTTCTGGAAGTATTATATGATATATTCAGCTCGTCTGTATAAAGTTTACACAAATTTCCAAAGTTATTTAGCTTGTCCACAAAGATCTGCGCACCGATCTATTCAGCTCATCTATATAGAATCACTAACCTACTCAGCTCATAGATTAATCGACCTATTCAGCTCTTCTATATATCCCAATGTCCTATTCAGGACGTATACAGAGGCCCTGTGGTCCATATAGTCCGTTTATATAGACTCACTGACCTATTCAGCCCGTCAATATAGACTCACTAGCATATTTAGCTCGTCTATATAGAATCAGTGACCTATTCAGCTCGTCTATATAGAATCAGTGACCTATTCATCTTGTCTATATAGAATCAGTGACCTCTTCAGCTCGTCTATATAGACTTATAGAGCAATTCTATATAGACTTTCTGACCAATTCAGCTCGTCTATATATAGACTCATTTGTTTCAGTGATAAAGCTCGTCTATATAGACTCACTGACCAATTCAGCTCTATATAGGCTCACTGACCTATTCAGCTCGACTATGTAGGCACACTGAACTATTCAGCTCCTCTTTATAGACTCACTGACCTGCTCAGCTAGTATATATAGACTCGCTGACCTATTCAGCTCGTCTGTATAGACTAACTGACCTGCTCAGCTAGTCTATTTAGACTCGCTGACCTATTCAGCTCGTCTATATAGACTCACTGACCTATTCAGCTCGTCTATAGACTCACTGACCTATTCTGCTCGTCTATATAGACTGACTGACCTATTCAGCTCGTCTCACTGACCTATTCAGCTCGTTTATATAGACTTACTGACCTATTCAGCTCACTGACTCACTGAACTATTCAGCTCGTCTATATAGACTCACTGAACTATTCAGCTCGTCTATATAGACTCACTGACCTATTCAGCTCGTCTATATAGACTCACTGACCTATTCAGCTCGTCTATATAGACTCACTGACCTATTCAGCTCGTCTATATAGACTCACTGACCTATTCAGCTCGTCTATATAGACTCACTGACCTATTCAGCTCGTCTATATAGACTCACTGACCTATTCAGCTCGTCTATATAGACTCACTGACCTATTCAGCTCGTCTATATAGACTCACTGACCTATTCAGCTCGTCTATATAGACTCACTGACCTATTCAGCTCGTCTCTATATAGACTCACTGACCTATTTAGCTGCTCTATATTGACTCACTGACCTATTCAGCCCATCTATATAGTTTCAACGAACTATTCAGCTTTTCTATATAGACTCACTGACCTATTCAGTTCGTTTCAACAACCTATTCAGCTAGTCTATATAGACTCACTGACCTATTTAGATCGTCTGTAGGGGGCTGTGGTCCATTTAGTTCGTCTATATAGACTTAATGACCTATTCAGCCGGTCTCTATAGGATCACTATACTTTACAGCTGTATTCGATGCTAACAAGCACCCTTTGTTGTCGCGATTAAATTTAGGGGGTGTTAAGGGTATCCGTTTATTGGCCCCAAGCCAATTATCAAAACAATTACAAGTTTTTGTTAATTTTCTCAATATTAATGTGACGTTTTCGTTTTTTCTCAGTCCCTATTTTCTGCAAATAAAAATAATAATATGAAACGCTTCTGTCTGCTCGCCAGTGGACGAAACTGAAGCGCGTTTTCATAGATGTTACAACAAAGTTCTGATAAAAACAAAAGACACATTTGATCAAAGAACAAACATCAGACAACTACCAGTTGTTGTTGTTCGAAAAAATAACAATATTTTTTTTAATTAATTGTAAATACGCTTCTGTTGTTGTTGCTGTGAAATTGATATGTCTGTATGTAGTTTATCGCTAAGACATAGTATTACAAAAACAAAACATATGATCGGTAAATCGAATTATTTTTTGTTGGTTTTTTGTTATTATATTTTTTCCAATTTTCTTTTGTTGTTGTTCAATGATAATGTAAAGAGATTACAATTATTTTGTTTTTTGTTGTTGAGATTTCAGATTTTGTTTTAATTTTTTGTTGTAATTTTTTTTCCAATTTTTTTATATAAACTTTCCGACAGGCTTCATTTGTTTCAGTGATAAAGCGAATCTATTGCCCGTCTGTTGCATTCTGTTCATAAAGAAAAACACTATCAAGTTACACTCAAGAAAAAATATCGGACAGAATGGTGTTTGAATCAAATTAAAGTTTCAGTCATTAGGCCATCTATAAATAATACCCACTGGTCATTTGTAAATACTTTATTTTATCCGGCCTTGAAGACTCGGATCGGTTAAAAATCATATATTTTATTTGTCTATAAATAACTCCCTCAGCTCCTCTAAAAGACTATAAAGTCTCCTTTCAGCTCGTTATAGAATACATCTTCTACTGGCTACTTATACTGATTTCTTCCACATTATGGGTATTTTTCCCATATTATAGTTACTCCCATTCATGAGACCCAAATAGCCTAATTAAATATGCCGACCACTGCACAGCATACACAAAAGTCATTAAATATTCAATAAAATATTTTAAATCATTTCGTGGTTTTTTACTAGTGGAATTGTGCTATAAATAGTTCACCCTCAAACATCAAACAAACGCCAGCCACTCTGGCTGTGGCGATATTATCTAAATTGGTTCTGAATGGAATTGATTCGAATGGAGGCAAAACCAAAAAGTCCATATCACATAAAACACTTTTGTTGGGGAGATGGCTTTAATGGATTTCCATAAGTGTTCAGGCAACTATCATTCAAAACAAAGGGTGAGTGAAGAGGGTATTCAGAGAGAAATAAGTCTTCAAATATGAAATAGTGACGGCTACTGACTTTGTGCTAAATATGCGCTCTAATGCCTCACAGTGGGATGGAGGTTTGCCGAAATGGACATGACCCTGTTTTTATAGGACTTCTATAATTTGTTTTCCCACCCCATCAATGCATATAGGACCATCTCATGTGTGTGAAAATAAATTCGAATTTTTTTTAGCGAAGACGCACACCACCTTTGGTGTTGCGGCCAGTATAACAGTTTTGGTATACAGTATAACATAATTAAATTCGTATTTAGAACACATAAATGTTAATAAATTGATGTATGTTTAAGAAAAAATGATAAAAAATATTATTTTTATAAATTTTAATTGGAGTATTCAACTAGCTACAATCACAGAAAAATGTAAAGGTGATGCAGTAAGTGTGGAAAGAAATAAAGAATCTGGAAGTAAAAAGTCGAGGTCCACTGTGCGAAAACGGGTGAGAAAGAGTCACCTTTCCATATATCGTTGGAAAGGACATTAAAAGGACTTTCCGAAAATGTATTGGGTATAGCCCTATATATATTAGAAATATCCATATACGGTCCTTTTAGTAAAATTTATACGAAAAAAATGCATAGTCAAATGTTGGGGCCCACTGTGCGAAAACGGGTGAGAGTGAGTCACCTTTCCATATACCGTTGGAAAGGACATTAAAAGGACTTTCAGAAAATGTATTGGGTATAGCCCTAAATATATTAGAAATATCCATATACGGTCCTTTTAGTAAAATTTATACGAAAAAAATGCATAGTCAAATGTTGGGGCCCACTGTGCGAAAACGGGTGAGAGTGAGTCACCTTTCCATATACCGTTGGAAAGGACATTAAAAGGACTTTCCGTATATGGATATTTCTAATATATTTAGGGCTATACCCAATACATTTTCTGAAAGTCCTTTTAATGTCCTTTCCAACGGTATATGGAAAGGTGACTCACTCTCACCCGTTTTCGCACAGTGGGCCCCAACATTTGACTATGCATTTTTTTCGTATAAATTTTACTAAAAGGACCGTATATGGATATTTCCAATATATTTAGGGCTATACCCAATACATTTTCTGAAAGTCCTTTTAATGTCCTTTCCAACGGTATATGGAAAGGTGACTCACTCTGACCCGTTTTCGCACAGTGGGCCCCAACATTTGACTATGCATTTTTTTCGTATAAATTTTACTAAAAGGACCGTATATGGATATTTCTAATATATTTAGGGCTATACCCAATACATTTTCTGAAAGTCCTTTTAATGTCCTTTCCAACGGTATATGGAAAGGTGACTCACTCTCACCCGTTTTCGCACAGTGGACCTCGACTTTTTACTTCCAGATTCTTTATTTCTTTCCACACTTACTGCATCACCTTTACATTTTTCTGTGATTGTAGCTAGTTGAATACTCCAATTAAAATTTATAAAAATAATATTTTTTATCATTTTTTCTTAAACATACATCAATTTATTAACATTTATGTGTTCTAAATACGAATTTAATTATGTTATACTGTGTACCAAAACTGTTATACTGGCCGCAACACCAAAGGTGGTGTGCGCCTTCGCTAAAAAAATTCGAATTTATTTTCACACACATGACCATCTCATATAAATGCTTACCGATGATGTAATAACATCAATTACAGTTCATATTTTTAAATCGAATTTCCGTTAATTGATTGAATATTCATGTAAATAATACTTAAAGAAAGTATTACAGGACACCAGAAGATTTTTATAAGATTTTTATAAAACCTTTGAAAATTTATTATTGCGAAGCCTGTTTTCTCTATTGCCTTGTCTGTCATTTAAATTAGATTTCTTCAACATAGGTATCTATATGTGAGTTTTAGGTATTCTTTTCAGCCTGCCTACCCTAATACACATTGCACATTGTGTATTGTTATCGTTATATTAACATTTATTTCACTATTTAATTGATCACTTTGTTTACTGGTATTATTGTCTATCCATCGTTATGCTTTAGGCACCCGACTATCTTTTACTTATCATTTTGCATTCTCAAATGGGTTTATGTATTCTATAACCAAAGTTACAGCTTATTTAAAAATATAGACAAATATATTTTATTATAAACTATTATATATCCGCTACTTCGTTAGTGAATGTGGGAATTATTAAAACATGTCAAAATATACAATTTTTGCAATGAAAACTACATAATGTACCTACACAACAATATCAACCATTTTAGTACCATTTAGTACGTTTATTCTCTTATAGTACGTATTTCCAAACCTACCTCCATATCGCAACACTACACACCAATTCAGGCCGTAACAGAAATCTAGCTAAATCTATAATAAATTTGGTACCATTTATTACCTATGTACTCTTGTTGTACTTATTTCCATCTTTCATGATTCGAGCTCTATAGGATTACCCAAAACCAAATTTCACCATTTTTAGTACACATTAATATAAATTTCCATACCTATCTACCTTAATAATCCAATAGAAATCATATTTCCAAATTTAAAAATTCCAGTTCACTCAAATTCATATTTAGTACCATATACGAATTTCCATAAATTCCTACATATCCCAACCTTACACTCCAACAGTAATTATAATTTCAATTTTCAGGATTCCACCTTCATCCGATCATATAAATCCAAATTATATCAAATTTAGTACCATTTATTACACATATGTAGACATTTGTACAACTATCAATATCATATAATCAATAGAAATCTTATTTCCAGCTCTATCGGTTCAGGCAAAATTCAAATTGTACCAAATTCCGTACACATTAGTCTGAATTTTCAAAACTTCCTACATATCCCATTACTACACTCCAACAGCGATCTTAACTCCAAATTTCAGGATTCCAGCTCTATAGGTTCACACAATATTCAAAATGTAAAAAAATTAGTACCACTTAGTACTTATAAATAGGAATTTTCAAAACTACCTACATACCTAAATTCTACAATGTAATAGTAATCTTATTTCCAAATGTCAGTGTTCCAGCTGTATCGGTTCAACCAAATCCAAATTAAATATAGTAACATTCAGAACTTTTGGTACATAAAAGTACAGTGTACTCTCGATAATGTGAATACTCAAACTAACATTAAAGCATTCCGCAGGGAATAAACGGTAAATACGCTGGTCGAATCAAAAATGTGAAAAAAAACTCGAAAATATGAACCACTCCGACATTAATTAGTTTACATTATTGAGAGTTCACTGTATTGAATGTTCACATTATCGAGAGTTCACTGTATAAATATCCAAAAGTACCTATATCCCAATTCTACACTTCGACGGTAATGTTAATTTCAAATTTCAGGATTCCAGCTCCATCCGTTCGTCCAAATTCAAATTGTACCAAATTTAGTACCTTTAAGTACTTTTAGTATACATGAGTTCACGCTTCCAAAACCGCCTCCTTTTATCGACCCTACCTTGATTCGCGTCCAAGTTTTCAGCTCTATCCGTTCACATGCTACGAACAACAAATTTTGTACATTTTTGTACATTTCGAATACATATAGTTCGAATTTTAGGAATACTACAGCTACTTCAATAGGAAAATACTGATAGGATCATCAATACAAAATATCCTTGGAGTAGTTGCATTGCATTTCCAATAGAGTTGGGTAGTTCGGGAATGAACTAGTTCATTGAAACTATTCCAAGAAAGGAACGATCGGAACTAGTTCCAGAACAAATTTTTGAATACAAAATATCTTTGGAGTAGTTGCATTGTATTTCCAATAGAGTTGGGTAGTTCAGGAACGAACTAGTTCATTGGAAATATTCCAAGAAAAGAACGATCGGAACTAGTTCCAGCTCTTTAATTAATATAGTTCCTTTTTCTGATCGCGTTTATTTTTGATGTCATTGCTTTGATTTCATTTTTTTCTTATCTCGTTCCTTTCGGAACGATCAGAACTAGTTCCAGATCTTTAATTAATATAGTTCCTTTTTCCGATCGCGTTTCTTTCTGACGTCATTGCTTTGATTTCGTTTATCTCGTTCCTTTCACTGATCTCGTTCCTTTATTTCCATATGCTTCATTCATTCTCGTTCATTTTTCAGATTATTAAAATTATTTATGAAAATAAAGTAGATAAATAATAAAAAAAAAATTTTATGTTTATCGTCCTGCAATCAAAGGTTCTGAATATTCTACTAAAAATAAATTAATTACAATTATTTTTTTTTTTTAATTTTTGCACAATTTGTTTCCTTTTCTATCCATCAACTCGGACTATGTGAGCGAAAAAAGAACGATGAAAGAGAGATATTCAAAAGAACTATCTAGGAGTCGGAACTATATGGAGCTAAGGAACTAGTTCCTTTTTATAAAAGGAACGATAAAGATCGATCTGTTACATGAACTAGATTACCCAACTCTAAGATCCAAAAATTTCCTGGCCTCATTAAAACTTTACATATTTTATATTAATTTTGCTTTAAATGCTTGGTCAATTATATGCGGGAAGTTCAATAAAAAAAAGAAAAAGAAAAAGAAAAGAAAAAGAACAATACTCTCTGCCCTTCTTCTGGCAGTGGAGAGAAGAAATTTGAAACCTACAGTGGTGTTTTTTCGGGGACATGATGCTCCCTTTACTAAGTAGTGCTTCAATAATTCCCAAGTTGCCTCATCTTGATGTTGCTTGAAACTGGACTAGCTTCTTTGTTTGAATTCCCTTGTCCTCCTCTAAGTTTCTGTTAATATCATATCCTTCATGTAGACTACGAAAGGAACACAATTCAATAAAATTTGAAATTTGAATAGGAAGGGATAGCTACCACAACATAATCCAAAGCCATAGGCTGTAAACGTATGCGATACTTATGAAGAGTTTTATTTAGGGCGGATATATATCGTACACCTGTACATTATTAAATTGTTAAAAACTTAATGTCATAAATGTGATTTCATTTAAAAAAAAAACATACCTAAAATACATACACGAGTAAAATTGGAATGGAAAGAATTAGCTACCATAAAAGTACTTAAGGGGACCCCCCCCCATGTTCGGGGTCAAAATTTATTTTTTATTTAATTTGAATCTACACTAATTCAAGAATGTCCCTACAAAATTTCAAGAGAAAATCTCAAGAACTCTTGATGATATAGCCGATTTATTGTGTCAGCATCAAGTGACGTCTAAAGGGCTTCTCAAACTTAAAACGCGTTTTTCTCTTTTGTGAATGGCGGGCACGATAACTCAAAAACTAATGACCCAATCGATTCCAAATTTTTACACGTTTCTCTGTGAGTGTATAGCTATCGTATGAACTAGGATAAAGCCAATCAGTGAAGATCTTCCTTATTTTTTAACTTGGTTTTTGGTAAAAAATCGGCGATTTTCCAAAAATATTTTTTCAAAGGTCCGCCATTTTGTTACTTTTAGAGCGAAGTCAATAATCCTAGTTCGTACGAGAGACAGACGTGTGCTGTTTCTAATACCGTTGGCATTTTCGGATTCCGATGTCCTGTGGGGAGTTATCATGCCCGCTATCAAAAATAAGGACTTTTCTTTAATTACAAAAAACAACAACAAAACAATAACACACATTTTTTGTAAGTTATTTTTTTTTTCTCTTTTAAATCCTCAAATATGTATGTGCAAAGTTACAAAAATTAACAAGCATTGGTATTGATTTGCCAGCCCATTGAAAATCTTGAAAAATTAAAATCGATAATGGGAGAGGGGGATTCCCTTAAATGAACATGGCCTCCTTTGCGGTTTATACCGAAACTTAAAGATATCACATTTTCAATACCAAAAACTCCAAGAGTTGTTGCATTGTATGTCCAAAATTTCAGGGACTTGACTAAATCATTTACCGAGGATTATTTCGAAGCACTGCAAACGGAATGTCAAATTTAAAATAGCCAGGTTATAAGGACTCTAGCATAAGTGTACTATGATATGAGTACTCGGATTGAAAACTATTTTTAGTAGATTTCTATTCTTCAAATGTAAAAATTTTTACAAAGTTTGCAAATACACCTGCATTCATTCAATTTCTTAAGACATACAAAAGTATTGTACTTACTTCGTCTATCTGTCCAAATTTTTAAGCCAAATTGTGGTTAAATTGATGATGTTCAGTGCGTTATATACGAAATGACTTATGCCAATGTTGCAGTATATAAAAAAAAAAACTCCAGTCTATTTTGAGGACACATGTACCCTGCCGATTAAATGGAAAAACAATGAAATCCAATACAACCATTTTCCATGACAACTACCAAGGCAAATATTCTCTTCACTCTATTTGTCTCTTTTCACTTCATCCACCCATTCATTCACACTGCCATCAGATAACATTGAAATTGCATTGAAGAGTCCATTGACATTTTCATTCATGATGTGGCTACACTTGTACATAAATATCATTCTTTCTCTCTCTCATATACAGTCAAAAGTCAACGATGATTAGAAGGAATTTGACAGCTCAAAGATCAACAAACATATTCGTGATATATATAACGAGTATGTATGTATGTGAACAGAAACTTGACAAATTCATTTTATTTCGATCATTAATCAATATTAATTGAATGTTCATTGTGTGTGAGTGTGTCACCCTATAACATGGTATATGGTAGGCAACTCGGTCGTAGGTGGTGGAGGTGATATGATTTGCCGCAAAATGGTTTCTATTTTGTTTTTTTTTTTAGTATGATCAGAGACTTTGCAAAAATTAATTTAAATCATTGGCTAATCCAATAATCTGCTTTGCTCACTTTATAAGGCCGTAGGGTATTATACAGTAGTAATAATTAACTGGCGGCACTGTTGCAGTTATTGCTACAAAAAAGTAACAAATCCTAGAATTAACCTGCATTCAACTTTATAATTACATTTTCACATTCGACTGGATAAATCCATTGAGAACCGCCCCTCAATAACAGTTCGAGCAATTCTCGAGTCACGATTCAAATAAACAACTTGGTTTTTTATTATTTTTTGTTTTTGTTTTTTTTTTTTTGCATTTACTCGCCAGCAAACGATATTGACAAGCGGTGTTGATGTGGCGATATGAGGATTATAATTAATTTTAAATGATTTCTGTTCGGTTTGCTAAATTCTCATTTGTTGTATGTCAATCAGTTTTAAGCTTTAAACAATGATTTGGAAGATTTAGTTTTCTAAACTCTGTCTGAAACCAATTGGCGAAGAAATTGTTCCACAATGATTGAGACGCCTTCAAAACATTGGGATTAAATGCATTAACAACATCTTCTGGAAAAGAACATTCTTGACTACACACATTTTTCTTCATCTAAGGGAAGTCATTCGATCCTGTACCGCGGATGATCGATTAATTTAACATTTTGGCCGGTCAAAACAGCGCTGGTTTGAGGCGAGGTGTTTTATCTTCCATTATTCGATTTTCAAGTTTTTATGATGACTTAAGCAAACAAATTGCAGTATACGACTCAAAACGTATCGTCCTCCCTTCACTAAGTGGTGCTTCAACAATTCTCAAGTTCCCTCTTCTAGATGGTGCTTGAAACTAGACTAGGTTCTTTGTTCGGGTTTCCTTATTTCTATTAAATAATTATACCCTTCACCACACTGTGGTACAGGGTAGTATGTCTTTGTGCATATGTTTGTAACAGCCAAAAGGAAACGAGATAGACACATGATTCCTTTTGAGAATATGCATAGAATAACTTTCTGAGTCGATTTGTCCGTCCGTCTGTCCATGTTAAATTGTAAACAAAGTACAGGTCGAATTTATGATCCTAATTGGATGAAATTTGGCATAGGTCACTTATTTGGCCCAAGGACAAACCCTATTGAAACTGGGGAAAATCGGTTCAGATTTATATATAGCTCCCATATATATTTTCGTTCGATTTAATGTAAATGGTGTACCAATGTCCCTATATATCTTTCGATTTTCACAAAATTTGGCACAGCGTACTAAATTAAAATGATGTGTGTTAAGTTTCCTGAAAATCGGTCCAGATTTAGATATAGCTCCCATATATATTTTCGTCCGATTTAAGGTAAATGGTGTACCAAAGTCCCTATATATCTTTCGACTTGCACGAAATTTGGCACAGCGTACTGAATTAGGTCTAGAATGATGTGTGCTAAGTTTCGTGAAAATCGGTCCAGATTTAGATATAGCTCCCATATATATTTTCGTCCGATTTAATGTACCAATGACCCTATACTTCTTCTGATTTGCACGAAATTTGGCATAGCGTAATGAATTAGGTCTAGACTGATGTGTGTAAAGTTTTCTGAAAATCGGTCCAGATTTAGATATAGCTCCCATATATATTTTCGTCCGATTTAATGTAAATGGTGTACCAAAGTGCCTATATATCTTTCGATTTGCACGAAATTTGGTATAGCCTACTGAATTAGGTCTAGAATGATGTGTGTCAAGTTTTCTGAAAATCGGTCCAGATTTAGATATAGCTCCCATATATTTTTTCGTCCGATTTAATGTAAATGGTGACCCAAAGTCCTTATATATCTTTCGATTCGAACGATATTTGGTATAGCTCACATATATATTTTCGTCGGATTTAGTGTATCAAAGTCCCTATATATATTTCGATTTGCACGAAATTTGGCATAGCGTAATGATTTAGATGTAGATATAGCTCTCATATATATTTGCTTCCGATTGCACCAAGTAGAAACTAGGCGCAGTTCTTTAGTTCACTTTTCTAATCTCGTTCCAGATAGTTAAACATATATAAACATATGTTCATCAATTTATTATTGTGTAAATACTAAATTTATTTACGAAAATAAGGAAGTTAATAATAAAACAACAACAACATTTGTGCTTTTTGTCCGGCAGTAAATTAACTAAAATTAATTTTGTCATATTTTTTCATCCATCAACGAATGAACACGGAACTATGTGAACGATGAAAGGGACAGGTTCAAAGGAACTACCTAGGAGTCGGAACTATATGGAAGAAAGGAACTATATTAGGGAACTTGTTCAATCCGCTCCGTGAACTAGATTACGCTGCTCTTTAAGACTATATACCGTACACAGTACTTGTTAGTTGGCTTATTTATTGTAGCTATATACCGTAGAAGAGTGTCTAATAAAATGTTAAAAATAATGACCAACAGTTTGTCAACGGAAAACAGTCAAATAAGAATTTAAATTTGAAAGGAAAAGGTTAGCTATCATATGATAACCCAAAGCTATATTCCGTACACGTGTCCGGTACTTATGAATGGACTCATTTATGGCGGCTATTTACCGTGCATGTCAGCATTATAAAATTGTCGAAAAATGCGAATTATTAAAAAAATCATACCCAACAGATAACTAACGAAAGAACACATAACAGTAATGTGAAGGGGTAATTATCATAACAGAATACAAAAGTCGAAATTGTAAATTTTGGGCAAAATTCTTTTGAGACAATTTGGGGTCGAATTTTATATATCTGAGACCTCTCTAAGAATTACAATTTGTGTAGAAAGAAATTTTAAAAAAATATTGTATGACCCGACTTAAATATTTTTTAGCCGATTTTTCTTATGTCCTATATAGAAATTTTCTTGTCTATGAACGGAATATTTTCTATTAGTATTTTTCTTTTCGCAAGTAAAAGGTAGATATCTTTCGATTTTTTTTTTTTCAGAACCAAGATTTTGAAATTTTCCTTAATTACTACATTTCGATCACTTTGGCGTTGGCTATTATTATAATAATTGACTATAAAATTACTTTATTGTGATTGTAGTTGCGGACAGGCCCCCCATTTAACGATCTCAGACCTCTGTGATGTAAACAATTACCTCAAAAGTATTTCCGCTTGCTAATGTGTGTTTCATGCACTGGCCGGCCAACACCGCACCACACAAATACACCTTTACACTTGTTTTATTTCTGTAGTGGTTTCCATTTAATTCCCCCTATTAACGTTATATCATTGTATGTATATTTTTGCTGTTGCAAACTCAAATGAACAGCAGCAGCAAAATTGTCTCAATAAATCAATTGGAACATGACAAAAAAAATTTCGCCAATCCCGAGACACTTGAGGAGGTCCACCATGCGACAGACTTGACCAAATGATCGATTAATCGATCGATCAGCACAACAGTTACAACCGGGCAATAAATGTCAATATTGTTGAATGGTTTAATTTGTATAACGACTCGTGAGGCTTTAGCCGGTCCCCTGCAAACATTTGGTATATATACATGTGATTTTGGAGGCGTGACGTGATGCAAGTGACAGATATACATTTTTTTGCATTTGTATGTTTGCTGTTATTGTTTGCCATTAATTGATGATAAATGTGAATGTGATTTATTGGTAGCGACCTATTTAACCTACACCCACTGTTGGGTACTTTTTTATTCATACATACATACATATAGATTGTAATCGAAATCATTAGTTAGTTATAATTGCAATCACTTTATTAACGTTGGTAATTACACTCAAAGAGAAATGTTGGTTAGAATTAAACAACAGAAGTCGTTGTAGAATTTAACAGAAGTTATTATCGGCTTCAACATAAATCATTTTTGACTCCATTAAAAGCCATTGCTGATTTTATTTTAATAGATTCCCCTGAAATATTTTTTCACTTTCAAATAACTTTCAATATAATTAAAATCACATTTTTTTATCTCTTTAAAAGCTGGAGTCAGGTTCTCCTCCAGCTAGTCCACTTTCTATTAGAATAGAAGGTATAGGACCATACACCATATGAACGAGATTTTCCTATATTTTCGTTTAGTTCGATAAAGCACGTGGCAAGTTAAGCGAACACTTAACACAGCGCCATTTTGTATTTTTTTAAGCGCGTAGGCGTGATTAACTCTTTAAATGCGTCTTTCTTGTGAGCCGTCCGAAGACGAACTGTTAAACTCACATTGATATCCCCCCATGATATTGATATCCTATGTATTTTTTTTTCAGTTTATGTTGCTCAATCATACGTATGTACCATTTGCGTCAAGCACATCTGTCACATTCGATTCGTTTCTATTATATGCGATTATTTTTTTTTTGTTACCTGTTTAACCATTTGACATTTATCACAATCTAAACAGAGAATGCTAATTGCACACTTATCATTCGTCGCTGGGGCCCCCTTTGCTGCCACTGAATAGGGTATTGTTTTTGCGTTTTTTTGGCCGCTAAAAATAAATCAAAACCCACGGTAGCATTGTTATAATTTGTTTCTTTTCCCTTTTAATTAAATCATACAAATGTGTAAGACGACGATGATGAAGAAGAATAGGAACAAAAAAAGATAAAATTAAATTGCATTGCATTGGTTAATTGAAAATTCAAAAATAGATCGATGTTACCTTGATTTTGAACTTCAACATCTGGGTGACAAACTTACATATAAACATTCAATTCATAAGGGGGATGTAATTCATCAGGGTGCGCAAAAATTCACTCGCGAATGATTCAAAATACATTCTTTTCGTCTTGTGTTCATTTTAAGAATGAATTTATGCCGATAAATTCTTTACCAAACGAACATTCGCCAAAAAATGGTCGCACACACATAACAAACTAGTGAGTGCACACAACAACGTTCGTTCGTTTCGTTTGGTGGTTGAAATTCTTTCTGACATTCTCTCACGAATGAAAACAAACATTCCCGAATTTTCGCGAATGATCAAAACGGCAACAACAATAAGAACAAACGTTCGCGAACCCAATAGTTGTGTTTTGCTATCCCACACACTTTCTACTACACACACATTCTTTCGTTGTTTGTGTGTGTTTTTATGATATTTTTCTTTGTTGTTGTTTTTAACAGTGCTCGCGAGAATTCGCGAACATTTGTTTTTTGAGTTTTTCAAAAGAATGTTCTTCAGCAACAAATGCTCGCGAAGAAGTAATCGATCACGCTTGCAGCGAAATTTTATCGTTCGTGATTTTTTTCGCGAGAGAATGCCAATGCTTGTGCATTCATTGTAACTTTATCATTCGCGATAAATTGAAAATATTCGAATTCTCGCCAGTGAGCATTTGTGAGAAAGATCGTATTTTAATCATTCTTCGCACCCTGTAATTCATTCAAACAGGAAAAAAAAATAAATAGATAAATAAAAATAAAATTGAATGAAGAGGCTTGGAAGAAAATTATCATTCAGTGGACCCAAAAGATGAAATTTTTAAATGGTAAAAAATCACAGGACCATTATATACATGAGGCATAGATAGGCATAGATAAAAAAATATTTTTTTTAGAAAACGTCCATAGGCGAGAATTCTTGTTTAACAGGCAAACGGAATCGAAATAGACCCAAGGTTCCTTTTGAGAATATGCATAGAATCATTTTTGTATGTCCGTCCGTCTGCCCATGTTAAATTTTAAACAAAGTACAGGCCGCATTTATGATTGTATGAAATTTGGCATAGGTCACTTATTTGGCCCAAGGACGAAATTTGGCACATCGTACTGAATTAGGTCTAGAATGATGTGTGTTAAGTTTCCTGAAAATCGGTCCAGATTTAGATGTAGCTCTTATATATCTTTTCATCCGATTTAACGTAAATGGTGTACCAATGTCCCTTAATATCTTTCGGTTTGCAAGAAATTTGGCATAGCGCAAGGAATTAGGTCTAGAATGATATGTGTTAAGTTTCCTGAAAATCAGTCCAGATTTAGATATAGCTCCCATATATATGTTCGTCCGATTTAATCTAAATGGTGTACCAATGTCCCTATATATCTTTCGATTGCAAATCGGCCCAGATTTAGATATAGCTCCCATATATATTTTCTTCCGATTTAATATAAATGGTGCACCAAAGTCCCTATATATCATTCGATTTGCACGAAATTTGGCACAGAGTACTGAATTAGGTCTAGAATGATTTGTGTCAAGGTTCCTGAAAATCGGTCCAGATTTAGATATAGCTCCCATATATATTTTCGTCCGATTTAATGTAAATGGTGTACCAATGCCCCTATATATCTTTCGATTTGCGCGAAATTTGGCATAGTGTAATGAATTAGGTCTAGAATGATGTGTGTTAAGATTCCTGAAAATCGGTCCAGATTTAGATATAGCTCCCATATATATTTTTGTCCGATTTAATGTAAATGGTGTACCAATGTCCCTATATATTCTTCGATTTGCACGAAATTCGGCATATGGCAATGAATTAGGTCTAGAATCGGTCCAGATTTAGATATAGCTTATATATCTGACCAAATGAAAAATTTAGAATCGGTTGCAGAATGACATGTTGATGGATCCAATTTTATTTTACTGGTCCTTTAAAAATGCGACGTCTGTTAGGATTCATCTATTGAATATGGTGAAGGGTGTCATATAGTCGGCCCCGTCCGTACTGCTTTCCTTACAGCTCCAAAAGTTTGTAACGCAGCGAAATATTGGTCCTAGACCCACCTTTAAGTATACCGATCGTCATATCTCGACTAGCTGAGTCGATCTAGACATGTGTGTCCGTTCGTCCGTCCGTCTGTCCATTATAATTTGTAAACACGATACAGGCCACAGTTATGGACCAATCTTCACGAAATTTTGCTTGTAGAATGGGTTCTAAAGACCTCTATTGTTTTTGGAAAAGATCGGTTAATATATAGGGGATGAAATGGACCAAAAACTTTATTTTTGCCTTTTTTTCTGGTCGCTCCTGAGGCCGCAATTATGGTCCAAACACCGCGAATTTTTGCATTGAGAAGGGGATCGGGCCTAAGAATAAGCATGCATGTTTTGATAAAGATCGGTCAATATTTAGCGGGTCAAATGAACCCTAACTTTTGTGTGAGAAATGACAAAATTTGTATTCTATAGCGCATATATTTACCATTGAAGGACATATCTATCTATAATATATCCATGAGGAGTGGTTGACCTTTAAATTGATACCAATTATATTGTCGTAGGTACTCGGATGCGGGAGTTACACTTAAATATTTACAGGTGCTTACGTATTCATATATTATTTAGTAACCTATTACCACACTGGAGGGCGGAAATATATCGCGGATCGCTTTGAAATGTTCCATGAGGTTCCAGTTATGGTCAAGGACAGCGCCTAAAATGTTAGGTGATGATCAGAAAATATTTTTCGGATGAAGTGGACCGAAAAGTTAATTATTTGTACTTTTCGAGTCGAAAGCCGAACATCACCACACAACCCACGGTGAAGGGAATCTGGACAAGTAATTAGAGGTGCTGTACTGATTATTAGTAACATTTGCTGACCTCTAGCCAGTCAAAATTGTGAGAATATCGCGAAATATTGCCCAATCTCAGAATATAGAACCACAGAAAGTTAGATTTTCATGGAAGTTGTGTAGGGTATCGTATGGTCGGCCCCATCCGACTATACTGCTCCGCTCACTGGTTTAAAAATATTTTTCTAATGATACAAATAGGTGTGGAGTTTTTTTTTAAACATTATATATTTTTTAAAACGTATATATTTTAAACAAGAAATGTAGTGTTTTTTAATTTTTAGAATAATTTGTTTAATTAATTTTCATTTTTATCTGACCGGAGACAAACATTTTTCTGAAATTTGTTTGCAGCTGTATGTTTAATTTCTATAAATGTCATGTTTGATTTCTTACTACGACTGGTATTATTTTTGTGAGTGTATATCAATGGACTTATTCCTTGAATTACAATCTTCAATAACATAAGGTTTAACTTATTGTCCATCACTTCTCTGTTCACATTTGTGGATTCACACATTATTCACGTTATAACGAAAGAAATGTGTAACCTTGTCCATATCAAATAAATTACTAAAAGCTTTAAATCATTGGCGCCATGGCATATTTACAAAACTTGAAATCCATTTTTTCTCACATTTTGCATTACGCCATTTCTCCTGTAGTCAAGTGGCTTATTATCCTTTTCGAAAAAAAAAATATAACGAACATTACAGTTGGCTATCAAGTGTGTTGGCGTTTGGAAACCTTGTAAAGGCCGGGTTATCCCCCTTTGTCATTGTTGGCTTCCTTTCAAGTTTGTGGTGATTTGGGGACGAACAAAACATATATGGATTCGCATAAAGATTATAATGTAAATAACTCACAGTGCTGTGTTTTTTTTTTTTTTTTTTTTTGTTCACTTATCGTATTTTTCTTTATACTGAAGTGTCTGTTTAAAAAAAAAACTAAGGTGTTGCTTGATTTCGTTTTTCATGTATAACGTGCGTTGTTTAATTTGTGTTATTACAATAAAGCAAAAAAAAATTGGGTGTGTCCATACTTTTTATGAAGTATTTTTTTATCAGTGGGATTGTGTGGACTGCTACACCATCATCACCACAAATCTTTTGGAAATGAATTTTCAAAGAAATCGAACAGGAAATCTGTTATTTGCTGTGCAAATACTCCAAGCAATTGTAAATCGAGGCTAATAAAATGCAGGCACAAACACACACACACATATATGTGAATGTCTCAGGACTTAATTGCCAAATAATCGATTTTTTTACAATTATTGCAGATGTCACTGTTGGCAAGCCTTTAGTATATGTAAATACATTGTAAAGTGTATAAATATGGAAAATATATATAGGGTTATCAAACAAAATACCTTTTTTATAAACTGTCACATTTGAAGATTTTCGATGTATGCCTGTCCGTCTGCCTGTTGAAGTCACAATAAAGCTCACAATATTTGAGTTAGAGCTTTGAAGTTGTGCATATACATTTCTATTACTCCTAGAATGTTTGGTATAGAAAATGACATACGTCGGTCCACTCCCAATATTTGGTATTTTGGAAATTCTAGCAAGAATTTTAATCGAATTAACAGTAATTTGGTATATTGAATTTTCCTTTATGTTTGAATCTTCAAGTTTTTAAGTGTACCTCCCAAATTTCTGTATTTTGGGGAGTATGGGCACGTCCTCTATGGATCCCATTTTTAGCTAACTCCAATTCCCCCTATTTTTTGGCATTTTAAGTTCTCATTGGGTAAGACATCCTCCTACCAAAAATTATCAATATTGGTCCACTTCAATATGAAAATCACATAGGTTGGGACTAAAATTTTCAAAATAACGAAAATGCGGTTTATGTAAAAAATTACATTCACTTCGGTGACGAAACCTAAAAATGGGAAATTGGTGCTTGTTTCAAAAATTTTGAACTGGAAAAATCCCCTCAGAAAATTCAGAATCCCAGTTTATATTTTTATATCCTTCACCACACTATGGTACAGGGTGTTATGTCTTTGTGCATATGTTTGTAACAGGCTAAAGGAAACGAGAAAGACCCGTGGTTCCTTTTGAGAATATGCATAGAATCACTTTCTGAGTCGATTTACGCATGTCCGTCCGTCCATGTATTTTTGTGAACAAAGTACAGGTCGCATTTATGATCCTATTTGGATGAAATTTGGCATAGGTCACTTATTTGGCCCAAGGACGAACCATATTGAAATTGCGAAAAATCGGTTCAGATTTAGATATAGCTCCCATATATATTTTCGTCCGATTTAATGTAAATGGTGCACCAAAGACCCTATATATTCTTCGATCTGCACGAAATTTGGCACAGCGTACTGAATTAGGTCTAGAATGATGTGTGTTAAGTTTCGTGAAAATCAGTTCAGATTTAGATATAGCTCCCATATATATATTCGTCCGATTTAATGTAAATGGTGCACCAAAGACCCTATATAGCTTTCGATTTGCACGAAATTTGGCACATCGTAATGACTTAGGTCTAGATTGATGTGTGTTTAGTTTCGTGATAATCGGTTCAGATTTAGATATAGCTCCCATATATATTTTCGTCCGATTTAAGGTAAATGGTGCACCAAAGACCCTATATATCTTTCGATTTCCACGAAATTTGGCACAGCGTAATGAAATAGGTCTAGAATGATGTGTCTTAAGTTTCGTGAAAATCGGTTCAGATTTAGATATAGCTCCCATATATATTTTCGTCCGATTTAATGTAAATGGTCCACCAAAGTCCCTAAATATTCTTCAATTTGCACGAAATTTGGCACAGCGTAATGAATTAATTCCACAATGATGTGTGTTAAGTTTCCTGAAATCGTTGAAATAGGTTCAGATTTAGATATAGTTAATATATCTGAGCGAATGAAAAAAATAGTATAGGTTGCAGAATGACATGTTTATGGATCCAATTTCATTTTAGTGGTCCTTTAAAAATGCGACGTCTGTTAGGATTCATACCCAAAGTGGTCAGCCCCGTCCGACTTTACTATTTCCTTACTGGTTTCGGTTGGAAAATGCGACTCAAACTATGTCTTAAACCTATATTAATAAACGACTAAAGTGATTGACTAACTTACTGGCTGACTTAACAATTTATTTCTATAATTTTGGGTGAGGGTCACTCATAGTCCGAAGGTGTCAGATAAGGCTGGGTTTCGGAAAATTCGTTCTAGAACGGCACGAGAAGTGCTAAAAAGTACTAAATATGGTACCATGTGTATTTGGCGAACCGGTGGAGCTAAAACTCTTAAATTTGGAATAATGATTACTGATGGAATGTAGGATTTCGGTATATAGAGGAAGTTTTGGAAATTCATACTTATGTGTTCTAAATGGTACTAAATTTGGTACAATTATATTTGGGTTGAGCAATCGGGCTTGCATTTATATCCGTGTGTACTAAATGGTAATAAATTTGGTAAAAGCTCGAATCATAAAATTTGGAATTAGTTTTAGAAATATGTATCACCAGTGCACCGCAAGGTATCACCAGAGCACCACAATTATACCGAAAATAGAACTATTTTTCTTATGCGGTCCGAATTGGTGTGTAGTGTAACGATATGGAGGTAGTTTTGAAAACACGTACTATAACAGAACAAAGGAACTACATGGTACTAAAATGTTAATTATGATCAATATTAGTATGTAGGTTGATTAGCTCTTCTGACATATGCAGTTTCCTGGTCCACTTTAAATGTTCAACTTATGGTGCAGGGTATAAAAATTTGGCTCGGACGAACTTAACGACAATTTCACTTGTTAACATTTCAGACATGTTTTTCGACTGTTTTCGCTATGTTCAAAGTCAGAGACTAATTTTCCAAACTAAGTTTCAGTAGTTTAATATTTCGTTTCCTCCTGGCAGCAAGATACCATAGCCATCTTAAGGGGTGGAACATATACGAGGATTCAGGCCTGGCATGTTAAGATGGATATATATGAAATGTCAATTTATAAATTATTTTACAATAAAAGTCAATCCAGAAGTCTTCTTATGTGTTCTTTCCCCTTTATTAAAGTCATTGTTACTTGTTGTTGTTTTTTTTAATCTGTATTCTGTATTTTATTGCCATAAAAGGGTATTTCAAAGTCCTACAGTTATACATAGAATAACAACAAAGTTCCTCTTTCTATTACCATATTTAGATTTACAATTATCCGCTCCATATAATTTGTAAGTCTTATTTACATTTATATATAATTTTATATTTATTTATATATATTATTTTATATATATTAAAACAAGCACAACAAAAATAACAGCAAATTTATAATGTGTATGAGTGGTTGTATGTGGAAAATTCCTGGAATTCACCTCCAACACAATATTTTGCTTTAGATGTTCAATAAGGTAGATTGTCTAGATCAGATTTAGATGTTACGTATATTGAATTAATAGAAAATACGAAATGTAAAATACGTAAAAATATTTATTTTTTTTTTTTATTAAGTAAATTTATTCTCTTTCGAGTCGAGCTTAATGAGCGAAAGTGAAAAGGTAAGCCAGGGAAGACATTTCCTTTTCATGTCAATACCTTCATCATTTAGCTCGCCTCGAAAGTGTATACCCTGACATAAAAATCATTCAAATTATCATATTTAATTTATCTGCAAATAGTTTTTCATACTTTGTATTGCATTTGTAAAATTTCTACCATTTACCCACTACACCTCAGCTTGAAATCAGAAGAACGAAACAAAATCTACATCAACTTAAACTTAAGCTGTCTGACCTTGCCTCGTATTAAAGTCATCGAATTTCATATTGAAATTTAGTGTGGGTCGAAACATGAAACAGAATTCAAAATGAATTAATTTCAAAACACCAGTCTTAGTTCATGGCGATGCAAAATACTTTATTACGTTTTCTATATTTATTTCACAATATTGGAAATTTAAAAATTTTTATTAGAAATAAAGTTAAATTCCAAATATTATTGGTTACATCAACTTCGAATTGTTTGAAAGGGAATTATTAATAGAAGAATAAAAATCAATAGTTAAATTAATATCCCGTATTACAAAATAATCATGATGGATTTAATAACAGTTATCAAATTGCATTTCAAAAATTTGTTCAGATTCCCCTCACCGTGTGTTGTGTTGTGATGTTCGGCTTTCAATTGTGGCCTATAGATCGACTCGCAAAAATACAAAAAATTAAGTTTTCGGTCCATTTCATCCCAAAAATATTATCTGATCATCATCGAAAATTATTGGAGTTGTCCAGGACCAGGATCTTTCCGCCCTCTAGTGTGGTAATGGGTTACAAAAAACTATCTGAATATGTAAGCGCCTGTAAATATTTAAGTGTAACTCCCACATTCGAGACCATATGACAATATAATGATATCAATTTAAAGGTCAACCAATCCTCTCGGATATACTATCAACTTATCGGGTCTATATCCTTCAGGGGTAAATATATACGCAATAGAATACAAATTTTGTAATTCTTCACAAAAAAGTCCGGGTCCATTTGAACCGCTAAATATTGACCGATCTTTATCAAAACAGACATGCTTATTCGTTGGCTCTATCCCCTTCTCCATGTAAATATTCGCGATGTTTAGACCAGAAAATCAGACAAAAATTAAGTTTTTGGTTCATTCCATCCCCTAAATATTATCCGATCTTTACCAAAAACAATAGGGGTCTTCATTGGCCAGAACCCATCCTACATGCAAAATTTCGTGAAGATTGGTCCATAACTGTGGCCTGTATCGTGTTTACAAATTATAATGGACAGACGGACACACATGTCTAGCGATCGGTAAAGGTGGGTTTAGGACCAATATTTCGCGGCGTTACAAACTTTTGGGGCTGTACAATACCCTGACAACATAGTTGTGTAGGGTATAAAAACCAGTTGGTGTTGTTGGCAAATGTATAACCTCAGCCTATGACATACTAAGTATACATTTATTTTGGCTATTTTTAATAGTTTTTCCAGTCAGGGTTCATGTGGCGGTGTCGAGCAACATTACAGTTCACACCTGTCCCTATATTTCAAATTAATTAAAATATTAAGTGCAACGACTAAATCAAATTGTGAACTCACCTCAAATATTATGCGATTTGCAATTTTTCTAAATTCTCATAAATTGGGGAGAACACACCACATGGGATGGACGTATACAGATGATATTTGTACCGTTTAACCCCATACCAGAGGCAGTAAGCCAAGGGTGTCATCTTCGAACTTTAAGAGGTTTGCAATCACTACGATGTGCAATGTTGGGATCAAATCGCTTTATAGAACATTAAGAAATGTCCACTTCATGGAAGTAGAACGACGATGGGTCCCATATTCGGACTTAATTAAAGTTTGCATTTAAAGGTCAATTAAATTTTGTTATTAGCTTCATATGTGATTAAAAATTCTTCAAGTTATTGCTTGTCGGACTTCACACCAACTTCATTAAACATTTCTAAAAATCCAGCTGGACTATTATATATGAGATATGCTGTGGTTAATTGCTGTCAGAAGTAACTAAAATTGCATTAGACCCTGAACAAATCGAAAACCAGTAAGGAAAGTAGTTAAGTCGGACTGGGCCGACTATCAGATACCTTTCACCACTTTGGGTATATTTTATATATGTATCCTAACAAACATCGCCTTTGCGAAAGAACATTTACATGAAATTGAAAGAACTTAAATCTAACCCGATTTTCTCGAAACTTAACACACGAGTTATGGTAGGGACAGACATACATTAAATCGGACGAAAATATATATGGGAGCTAAATCTAAATCTGAACCGATTTTCACCCTATGCCAAATTTCGTGCAAATCGAATGATATATATATATATACTTTGGGACTTTGGCGCACCATTTACATAAAATCGGACGAACATATATATATATATGGGAGCTATATCTGAATCAGAACCGATTTTCACGAAATTTAACACACATCATTCTACACTTAATTCAGTACGATATGCCAAATCTCGCGCAAATCGAAAGATATAAAAGGAATTTGGTGCATTATTTACCTAAAATGGGACGAAAATATATATGGAAGCTATATCCAAATCTTAAACGATTTTCTCGAAACTTGAAACACATCATTCTAGACACAATTCAGTGTACTATGAAAACTTTAGAAATTTTGTGCCCGATTTACCTTAAATCGGACAGAACTATATACGGGATATATATATATATATATATATATATAATATCGGAACCGATTTTCTTCAATTTCAATAGGGTTCGTCCTTATGCCAAATATGTGAGCTGTGCCAAATTTCATCCAAATCGGATTATAAATGTACATTGTTTACAATTTAACATCTACAGACGGACAGACGGATGGACGGACGGACATGCATAAATCGACTCAGAAAGTGATTCTATGCACATTCTCAAAAAGAACCATGTGTCTATCTCGTTTCCTTTTGCCTGTTACAAACATATGCACAAAGACATAATACCCTGTACCACAGTGTGGTGACGGGTATAATGATGCATACGCTTTGCAAGGGGACTATGGGGACATTGACAATGTTCCATGAGAGTTTTATTCCTTCACCATGGTCCCAAAATGCCAAATAACAGTCACTAGCACTACAAAGTGCCTGTTATTGGGAATTAACACGATTTTCAATTTCAAAAATTCGAATTTAATTCGAATTAATTTTGGATAGGAACCGCTTTATACTGAAAATTTATAGGGACCATTCAATGGTTTTTTTATTCACCAGAAATCCACCAAGGCATATTACAGCCACTTTGATGGATACACCAATTTTTAGTGTGTAAAAAGTCAACGTCACATTTTCGTTCAAAAAATGGTAGAAGTCCTCTTCCCCATATGAGACCTGGTGTGTAGGTATTTTAAAGGTTGAACAAAATTGCTTTGTTTGTTAGTTGCGGTTGCATACAGACTTTTATCCTCAAATCTAATCATACTTGTGTATATTGGGAAATTGTTTGATAATATCCAGAGTAGAGTATTTTTTTCCATTTCCGTTTAATTGACCGACTCCGCCCATGTATTTAGCCAAATTTGTAAATATATTTCCTAGTCCTTGCAACAAATTGGCGGTATTGGTAAGGTGATATTTTTTGTTTTTTTGAAAAAATTTCTTGTCTCAATTTCTTCCTGATATAGCTTCCAGCTATTTTCCAATATAAAAAACAGACATTTTTCCATGACTGTATTATTCATTACCACTAAAACCACATGGAAGAGCACTGCTTGCCTGATGAAGAACCAAATTTGGCAAACCAACGACGATGAATCAACGCTCAAAATCTCTTACCAAATAAAATGTTTAAAGCAAACTCCCCAAGCTACCATATATTGTGGCCAAATATAGTTTACAATATATGTAGCCGGCAAAAATGACACTGAAAGAGAAAACTCGTAATGACACCTCATGCGGTGAATGTTAACTATATCTGGAAATTTCTTGAAATATTAAAGACGAAAAAACACGTGAGTGTAGTCAATCATGACCTAAGTGTACATATATGTATGTATAGGTGTAATAATTAGTTATTTTTTCGTTGTGGTTGTTATCTTGGCCAATGACCTTTAAAAAGGTGAATTATTAAGTGAACTCTATTATAGGAATGTGGGTAGTTAAGCTGGCTTACTTAATAAAAAGTGAGCAAACATTCCATCAAACAAAATTTATGGGAAAAGGAGTTTTTACTTCATGTACTACAATGCTGGTATTTAAATGTATTTTATTTATGATTAATGGCAGTTTATTTGTATTTTTTGCCAAATAATTTATTTTAAGAAAAAATTTTTCTGTTCATAAAGAAAAATTTTTATTATGCTCAATGCAAAAAAATTGCAAAACTTTTTAATAAAAATACATTCGTAGTCTTGTGAAATCATAACTGTCCAAAAATGTAGTATTTTCAATCGCAACTATTTTAGTTCGAGTATCATTGAATGACTTTATGACATAGTTGGCATTTTCTTACTCTTCATAGAATTCATATTCTATGCCCATGACCTGGAAAATGCATAGCATTCTTTAAGCAAACTATGACTATATTGGCTTGCCATGGAATTTAACATTTAAAATTCTCTTTAAAATGTCAATAATTCTTATTAGAAGAATAGAATATTCACATTATGTTTTTCAATTGCTATGATTTGAACATGACTTGTATTTCAAATTATACTAACATCATAAATCAATTTTGATAGACGCAAAAAAAAAACATGAATTTGAAACAATGACAAAGTGTCGGGAGTACCGGTACAAACGCCTTCACTTGATTTTATTTATTAAGGACACCAAGTAAGCCAAGTGCGTGTGTGCTGGCCAATCAAATAAAATATGGCTATAACCACCGCCACCACCACCACATATCGTATCGGTTTCCAATAATAATCGATCAATAAGGAAATCACTGCGAGCGAAGGCGCATGTTTGTAGACAGATAAATCAATGGTTTTGATGACAAACAACAACAGCAACAACAAAACAAAAAGTACAGTGGGTGGTAGCAAAACGATATATAGCGTTATTAATACACAAACAGAAATAGGTAAGGATTGAAATGTGATGGCAAAATATAAGTAGATACCGAATAATAAGTGACACGTGGTATGGCACTTGGAGTTGGGCAATCTCGTTCCAAAAGCCCTTCGATATTTTTCCGTTCACTCCGTAAAATGAACAAGGTAATTTATTTAGTTCCATAGTTTATTTTAGTTCATCCGCAAACCTCAGTTAATTCGGTTAATGAATGGGAAAATTTAAATGAACTAGTGGATCAAAAATAAATATGTGAACAATAGCAAATTCTAACGACCTAGGACCGATCGTTTCTTTTGCGGAATAGTCACTTTCAACTAGTTCGTCTCGAAAGGACCCAAATCTAATTGACAGTTGACATATTTTGAATGGTTTTAGTAGGAGAATTTGTTAATCGCTTGCGTTTTGCACAGAACATTGATGCCGTGCAAGAACTTATACTATGAAGTAGAGGCATACCTTCCACGTCCATATACGCGACATTGAATGAACACCTAGTCGTAAAATAGGTTTATTCTCGCACAATTTGACAATCACACAAAAAACTTCGTGTTGATAGGTAGCCTTTTATAAATTTGTCGCGGTTGACGAATTATGGATCTTTGCGATTAAGCCCGAAACAAAGCAGTAGGTCTTCGATGACGATCCAAATCCAAGGAAATTTTTTGACAAAATTGTGGCGTCTGTTACGCTTAAGCAAAGTAGGGCGGTCAATTCCGACTCGAATACCACAATTTCCCTGAAGTATTCGGAGAAATTCGGAAAACGAATAAGAGACGAAGATACATTGTGTACCATTCGACAATTAGAGCTTACACACATTGGATGAAAATATATTAGGTTGGGGAGAAAGAAATCCATTATTTTTTCGGCAGATGGCTGTACAGATAGATTTCTCGTAAATTATCGATCAAACAATTTCAGATGTATGCTCGTCGGAAGAGTGACATCGATTTGACCGGTATATTAGAAGTTGTAACATCCAAGGAGCTAAAAATCGACCATAAAACTGTTTTAAAGCATTTACAAAAAAAAAAAAAAAAAATATAGTAAGGAAAGTAGTAAAGTCGGACTGAGCCGACTATATGATACCCTTCACCACTTTGGGTATATTCTACATATGTATCCTAATAGACGACGCGTTTTTGTTATATATCTATATTTGAACCGATTTCAGGGAAACTTGCCAGAGACTAATTTATATTACTTCCGTACGTTGTGTCAATCGTCCTAGCTATGGATCTTTTCACGAAGCTTGGCAACATAATTCTGGACTTAATTCAGTACCCTATACCAAAATTCGTGCAATCGAAAGATATATAGGGACTTTGGTGCAACAATTACTTAAAATCGGACGAAAATATATATGAGAGTTATATCTAAATCTGAAACGATTTTCACGAAACATAGCACACGTCATTCTAGCCTTAATTCATGGCAAATTTCGTGCAAATCGAATGATTTTCAGAGACTTTGGTGCACCAATTACCTAAAATCGGGCGAAGCTAGATATGGGACTCTTTCTAAATCTGAACCGATTTTAATGAAACTTAGCTCACATTATTATAGTCGCAATTCAGTACGCTATGCCAAATCTCGTGCAAATCGAAAGATATATAGAGACTTTGGTACACAATGTACCTTAAATCGGTCGAAGATTTATATGTGAGCTATATCTAAATCTGAACCGATTTTCACGAAACTTGGCAGACATCATTCTAGACCTTATTCCTTACGTTGTGTCAAATTTCGTGCAAATCGCAAGATATATAGGGACTTTGGTAAACCATTTACCTTAAATCCGGCGAAAATATATATGGGAGCTATATATAAATCTGAACCTATTTTTCCCAAGTACAATAGGGTTCGTCCTTGGGCCAAACAAATGAGCTGTGCCAAATTTCATCTAATTCGAATCATAAATGCGACCTGTACTTTGTTTACAATTTAACATGGACAGACGGACGGACATGCATAAATCGACTCAGAAAGTGATTCTATGAATATTCTCAAAAGGAACCATGGGTTTATCTCGATTCCTTTTGCATGTTACAAACATATGCACAAAGACATAATATCCTGTACCACAGTGTGGTACAGGATTAGGATTAGAATTACCAATATAGGGTAATGTTTCAGTGAAGCCTCCCTTACCCTTCATTATTTGAACCTTTTTGTAGTTTGGACACGTTTTTAAAACCAATTGGCTGTAATTTAGTATTTTTGATTCTCATTAAGTAGAAATTTGGCAAAATGTAATTAAATGGCTTTGCAATGAATCTTGATTATTTTAAATTCCAGTCTTTCGTAAATTCTTAAATAATAATGAATCTGCGGGCCGAACTTAACTATGTTTTTTTTTTAAATAGTCAGACTCAATCCCAAGGTATAGGACAGTTCTCTTAACTTTTATAAATTCTTTACAAAATAGCTTCTGGATCGAATATCCCGACATCTCCTAAAGGAAATGGTGAGTATCACTGGCGAAATCGGAAACTATAGCATTGCCATTCCCCTTGTGATTTAATCCTACCATATTGAAAAAATAAAAAAAAAACACAAAAAAGGGATGGTTTCCCAGAGATGGTTGGAGGCCTGGTCGAAATCAACGCCGCTTCCGCTACATATTCAATGCACATGTTTTTTCTCTGAGTGTACAACAACATTTAATGTTTCGCCAATTTTTTAAATTAAATTCGCAATACCACACACTCTCACACACAATTGGGAAGACATTGACTTTGTTTTTATTGTTGTTGTTGTTATTATTTTTTTGTTATTGTTACGGTGGTTGGATGGTTGGTTGGTATTGTTGTTACTGGCAGAACAACTATAGAACAATGGACGTGGGATTTCCTTTGCAAATGTGATTTGCATTTTAATTTTTCTATTTTCTTTAGACTCTTTTTAATGGCAATTTCGTTGTTAGCTTTTTTGTTGTTGTTATTGTTATTATTGTCCCATAGTTGTTGTTGTTTTTTTTTTTTGCATATTTTATGATGTGATTGAGGTAGTTTGGTGTTTTTTGGAGGTGTTACTTGTATTTTATGGGTTCTATTGGTGGCGGTGGTGGTGATGGTGGATAACAGGAAAACAAATAAACAAATTATGTATTACTTTATTTTTAGATTGATTTGTAAAACTGAAATTTTGCAACAACAAAAATTGGGTAGATGATTTTGGATAATAGACCTACAAAATAAATACAGAAGTTTAAATAAAAATGGTAGGAAAGTATCGGGAACAATTTCGGTGACTAATATGTTTTCAAAACCTATAACATTTTCATACATGTTAATGTATCCTGAACTCTGTGTGACATTTCCTATAGATTATTATTTTGGGTGTCATACCAAACCATGTATTTTTACATGGCACAATTATGCAAGGTAGTCTGAGGCAATTTCTCAATTGAGGCTACCTTCCATTATTATGCCATGGTATATTTATTGAAATGTGTTTTTTTATTCTTAAAAAATTGTACATTTAAATATAAGAGGGACTAATGAGTGTCTCAATTTTTCCTATACTTCACTTATCTATCCGTTATCTATTAAAGGGCTCTAAAAATTTAAAAATATTAATTATTTACAAATTTTTATAGTTACAGTTTTTGATTCATTATATTTTTGATTTTTAAACTTTTTCCTTTTTTGCAGATGTCAGATTTTTCGGATAGTTCACAGAGCGGTGTCATCAGCCCGGCCAGCTCGTTCATTGAAAATTTCCACAAGAAAAATGGCACAGTTACTGTCGTCGGTGGTGGTCCGGGCGGTGGGGCATCATCAACATCGTCGTCGGTCACAACATCGCCAAGTATTAGCATACCAAGCACCATTGGTGGCAGCACATCACCGTCCATCAATGGTGGTGGTATTGGTGGTGGCAATCAAATAGCCCTGGCCGGTGGCGGCAGTGGTAGTGCTAGTCGACAAATAAATGCCAGTTCCAGTAGTAGTGTTAAGGAAACATCATCAACATCGTCATCACAACAGGTAATTGCAAAATAAATTTCATTATTTTATTTGTTATAATGAGGCACCTTTATTGTCAATCTGTAGTTCAGCGATATGCCTAAAAGTATGCTATAGTTTTTTTTGCATTTCTTTTGTTTAAGTTCTTATTGTGCAATGTGGAATTATGTTCCACATGAAATTAATGTTTAGAAACAATTAATGAAATATTCAATTATTTATTATTTAGGAGTTTTTTAACACCCTCCACCACACTGTGGTACAGGGTATTATGTCTTTGTGTATATGTATATGTATACGAGATAGACACATGGTTCCTTTTGAGAATATGCATAGAATCACTTTCTGAGTCGATTTACGCATGTCCGTTCATGTATTTTTGAACAAAGTACAGGTCGCATTTACTATCCGATTTGGATGAAATTTGGCGTAGGTCACTTATTTGGCCCAAGGACGAACCCCTATATATCTTTCGATTTGCACGAAATTTTGCATATCGTATTCAATTAAGTCTAGAATGATGTTTCGTGAAAATCGGTTCAGATTTAGATATAGCTACCATATATAGTTTCGTCGATTTTACGTAAATGCGTTGGTGCACCAACGTAATGAATTAGGCCTAGAATGATGAGTGCTGAGTTTGATTAAAATCGGTTCAGATTTAGATATAGCTCCCGTATACAGTTTCGTGCGATTTTATGTAGATGGTGCACCAAAGGCCATATATATCTTTCGATTTGCACGAAATTTGGCGCAGCGTAATGAATGCAGTATAGAATGATGTGTGTTAAGTTTCCTGAAAATCAGTTCAAATTTAGATGCAGCTCCCATATATATTTTCGTCCGATTTAATGTAAATGGTCGACCAAAGTCCCTATATATCTTTCGATTTGCACGAAATTTTGCATATCGTATTCAATTAAGTCTAGAATGATGTGTGCCAAGTTTCGTGAAAATCGGTTCAGATTTAGATATAGCTCCCATAAATATTTTCTTCCAATTTAAGGTAAGTGTTGTACCAAAGTCCCTTAATATCTTTCGGTTTGCACGAAATTTGGCACAGCGTAATGAATTAGGTTTTGACACACACATCATGTTAAATTTCCTGAAATCGTTGAAATCGGTTCAGATTTAGATATAGCTTCTATATCTGACCAAATGAAAAAATTAGTATAGGTTGCAGGATGACATGTATATGGATCCAATTTCATTTTGATGGTCCTTTTAAAATGCGACGTCTGTTAGGATTCATTTGTTGAATATACCCAAAGTGGTGAAGGGAATCATATAGTCGGCCCCGTCCGACTTTACTACTTTCCTTACTGGTTTTAATTCCGAATATAACATTGATATTTTTTCCCCAAAAAATAGGAATTTGTTAAAATGGTTTATAACAGATTGGGTCCAACTTACATAAAAGCAATAATTCCAATTTTGTAAAATGTTTTCTTCGATATAGTTGTGGTCTGATTTTAGTTGGTTTTAATGGGATTTTTCGGAAGAGACTTGTGGTATAGAGTAATGGCTGCAGCATCATTGGTATGTGTTTTTTTTTTTGTGATTGACCAAAACGTTATTATCGTGCTAAAGCCAATTTTTGTGGCTTTCCCCAAATCCCAAGAATTTTTTTTTTTGCCAATAGCCTATCTTGGATAAATATTATTCTACAAAAAAAAAAAAAAATACAACACGTGTCTAATACTAACCGATTGCATATGAAATCATTTATTTTTGGAAATTGTGGGCGCATTTTTTTTTTGTTTTTGTTTTTTTTTTTTTGACAGAATGCCTTATCGTATCAATAGCCGTAAAGGCGAAGTGTTTAAATAAAATTAGCGTCATTGGTTTACACATTTTTTATTTAAACAAAAAACAAATAAATAAATACTTTTAATTCCCTGAATTGTGATGTGTTAATATATATTTGTGAATTTCCAAAAAATTTCAATGGTTTAAAATAATGACCCAAAGGACATTAATTGATTTTTAATCAAAAAGAGAGTTACATGAATGGTTGTGATAAGAATGGTTTATTATGTTTTCGTTTTTATACCCTACACAACTATGTTGTCAGGGTATTATAGCATTGTGCAGCCCCAAAAATTTGTAACGCCGCGAAATATTGGTCCTAGACCCACCATTAAGTATACCGATCGTCATATCACGGCTAGCTGAGTCGATCTAGACATGTGTGTCCGTCCGTCTATCTATTATAATTTGTAAACACGATACAGGCCACAGTTATGGACCAATCTTAACGAAATTTTGCATGTAGGAAGGGTTTTGGCCAGTGAAGACCCCTATTGTTTTTGGTAAAGATAGGTTAATATTTCGGGGATGATATGGACAAAATATTTAATTTTTGTAAGTTTTTCTGGTCGCTCTAGAGACCGCAAATATGACCCGAACATCGTGAAATTTTACATAGAGAAGAGGATTGGGACAGAGAATATGCATGCCTGCTTTGATAAAGATCGGTCATTATTTAGCGGGTCAAATGGACTCTGACTTTTGTGTGAAAAATGACAAACTTTGTATTCTATGGCGTATATATTTACTTGCGAAGCATATAGATCCGCGATGTTGATAGTGTATCCAAGAGGAATGGTTGACCTTCAAAATTACTTCAATTACATTGTCGTATGTATTCGGATGTGGGAGTTACACACAAATATTTACAGGTACTTACGTATTCAAATATTATTTAGTAACCCATTACCTCATTAGAGGGCGGAAATATAGCGCTAATTACTTTAAAATTTTCCATGAAGTTCCAAATATGGTCAAAGACAACGCCTATAATTTTCGATAATAATCTGATTAAAATTTTGGGAAGAAGTGGGTCGAAAACTTAATTTTTTTGTGTGTTTTCTACTTGAATAAAGGGGAACATCACAACACAACCCACCGTGAAGGGAATCGAAATAAACATCCGAGTTCCGTGGTAGTTGTGTAGGGTATTGTACGGTCGGCCCCGTCCGACTATACTGCTCCGTTCACTGGTTTATTTATTATTTATAAATTATTGCTATCAACATTTCTACTAATCTCAAAGTTTACATTCCAATGTACAATACGTCATTTCAAGATATTATTGTTTTTTTTCAAAGATATAGTTCTGTTATTAAAAAATAGCCCACAAATGTTTATACT